>NW_012134858.1:4354053-4401435 GCF_000956105.1 Propithecus coquereli
GGATGCCCTTGATTTCCTTCTCTTGTCTGAATGCTCTGGCTGGGAGTTCCAACACTATGTTGAATAGAAGCATTGATAGAGGGCAACCTTGTCTGGTCCCAGTTCTGAACAGGAATGTTTTCAATTTTTCCCCATTCAGTATGATGGTGGCTGTGGGTTTGTTGGATATAGCTTTTATCATTTTGAGGTAAGTCTCATCTATGCCTATTTTGTTAAGCATTCTAATCATAAAAGGGTGCTGAATTTTGTCAAATGCTTTTTCTGCGTCTACTGAGAAGATCATATAGTCTTTGTTTTTACTTCTATTTCTGTGATGAATTACATTTATATATTTGCGTATGTTGAACCGTCCCTGCATCTCTGGGATGAAGCCCATTTTGTCTTTATGGATTATTTTTTGATAAGCACCTGAATTCGGTTTGCTAGGATTTTATTGAAAATTTTTGCATCTATATTGATAAAGGATATTGGTCTATAGTTTTCTTTTTTTTGTTGAGTCCTTTCCTGGTTTTGGTATCAGGGTGATGTTGGCTTCAAGAAAGTCTTGGGGAGCATTCCTTCCTTCTTGATGCTGTGGAACAATTTCTGGATGACAGACACCACTTCTTCTTTGTAGGTCTGATAAAATTGAGTTTAAAACCATTTGGTCTGTGACTTTTTATTTTAGGAAGGATTTTTATTGCTACTTTAATTTTGGTACCTGATATTGGTCTGGTCAGGAATTCTATTTCTTCCTGATTGAGCCTAGGGTGTCTGTGTGTTTCTAAGAATTTGTCCATTTCTGCCAAGTTTTCAAGTTTATGGGCATAGAAATTTTTATAGTATTATAGATGATATTTTGTATTTCTGTGGTGTCAGTTGTAATTTCTCCTTTTCATTCCTGATTGAGCTTATTAGAGTAATTTTTTTTCTGCTTTTGGTTCATCTAGTGAGAGGCCTGTCAATTTTGTTTATTTTTTCAAATAACCAACTTTTTGTTGCATTAATCTTCTGTATCATGTTTTTGTTATCTATTTCATTTAGTTCTGCTATAATTTTGGTTATTTCTTTTCCTCTGCTGGATTTGGGATTGGTTTGCTCCACCTTTTACAGTTCTTTGAGATGATTCATTAGATTGTTGATTGTGATCTTTCTGTGTTTTTGTATGTAGATATTTATGGCTATAAATTTTCCTCTCAGGACTGCTTTAGCCTTGTCCCAAAGATTTTGATAACTTGTGTTCCCTTTATCATTTGGTTCAAAGAATCTCCTGATTTCCATTTTAATATCCTCCTTGGGCCAATAATCCTTGAGTAGTAGGTTGTTTAGTTTTCATGATTTTGTGTAGAGATCAATGTTTCTGTTGGAATTGATTTCTAATTTTATTCCACTGCAATCTGAGAAGATGCATGGTATACTTTCTGGTTTTTTTTGTTTGTTTTTTTGTTTGTTTAATTTGTTTAGACATGTTTTGTGGCCTGGGATATGGTCAATCTTAGAGAATGTTCCATGAATCTGGGTTCAACTGGGTTAGGTGCATAAATATTTAGAATCATTATGTCTTCTCATTGAATTGTTCCCTTTACCATTATATAATGACCATCTTTGTCTTTCATTACGATTGTTGATTTGAAGACTAAGTTATGTGAAATCAGAACTGCTACACCAATTTTCTTTTGGTTTCTATTTGCATGGAATATTGTTTTCCATCCCTTCATCTTGACTCTGAATGAATCCTTGTGGGTTACATGTTGTTTCCTGAAGACAGCAGATACTTGGCTTGTGTATATTTATCCTTTCAGCCATCCTATGTCTCCTCAGTGGACAGTTCAAGCCATCCACTATTATTGAAAGAATTGATAAGTGGGGTGGATTTCTGTTCATTTTGTTGAGTTGAACTTTGTTGCTTTGTTGTCTCTCTTCAGCCATTGTGGTATCTGGCCTTTGACCTTTAGCTTTTGGATGATTTTATACTGGTGAGTGTCTATTGTGCTGATCCATGTGTAATGTTATTCTGAGTACTTCCTGGAGGGCAGGTCTTGTCTTGATGAATTCCCTCAGTCTTTGCTTGTCTAAGAAGGTCTTTATTTCTCCTTCGTATAGGAAACTTAGTTTTGCAGGATACAAAATTCTAAGCTGGGCATTATTCTGTTTGAAAAGACTGAGAATGGGGCCCTAGTGCCTTCTGGCTTGTAAGGAAGGTCTCAGTTGAGAATTCTGCAGTTAGTCTGATGGGTTATCCTTTGTAGGTTATCTGCTGCCTTCACCTTATGGCTTGTAGGAGAGCCTCTTTCATGTTTATTTTGGCCAGTCCGCTTACTATGTCATAGTGTTTTCCTCTTTGTGATGAATCTCCAGGAGTTCTTTGAGCTTCTTGTACCTGGATATCTAGATTTCTCGCAAGACCAAGGAAATTTTCTTCCATTATTCCCTCAAATAGATTATCCAAACCTTGTGTATCTTCTTCTTCACCCTCAGGAATGTCTATGATTCTTATGTTATGCCTCTTCACATAATCTCATATTTCTTGTAGGCTTTGCTCTTTTCTCTTATTTCTCTGTTTTATATGTGCCACTGACTTGTTTAATTGAAAGGTGTTGTCTTCAGTCTTTGAGATTTTTTCTTCTTCTTCATCTAACCTATCCTTGAGCTTTCCATTATGTTTTGTAATTCCTTGAATGAATTTTTTCATTTCCAGTTCTGTCTGATTTTTATTTAATATTTCAATTTCTTTAGTGAATTTTTTATTAATTTCCTGCATTATTTTTGTGGTTTCTTTTTGTTGGGTTTCCATTTTATCTTGCATTTCATTGAGTTTTCTTATTATCCATGTTCAAAATTTTTCATCTCATTTCAGTGTTCTGATTTTGGTTGGTATCTATTGCTAGAGAGCTGGCATATCCTTTTGGGGGTGTCCTTTCCATTTGATTCTTCATACTTGCAGAGTTCTTTCACTGATTCCTTCCCATCCAAATCAGCTGTTGTTTCTTACCTTTGGATTTTCTTATGTTTAGATAATGACATGTCCAGTTTAGCCTCTGAGCCGGTAGGTGGTGCTTGCAGATGGTAATCGACCACGTCCTGTATGATGAATCAGTAAATGCAGTAAAAGGGTGAGCAAATTGACCTCTCTGTCTGTAGGTGGGGCTTGCCGTGAGAAACAAGTTGCAATGTTATTTTTGGGTGCTGTAACAAGCTCTAGTTCCTCAGGACAAGCACTTTAGTGCACCAGGTGGTGAGTGGGGCTCTGGGACTTCCAGCTATGTCCTCATTCTACACCTCAGCAGGGTCATGTGCAGGAGTGAGGCTGGGTGGGGTTGGGTTGCACAAGTCTGCCCTCAAGCTGCACAAATGGTTTTAGCAGGAGTCAAAGGTCTGTTCCCTGCCTCTGGACAAAACTGCCAGGGAGGGGCTGAAGAGCTGGGAGTGAGCGCCTCCTGTGGGAGGAGGGGTGCCCTGAGAGCATTCAATGTCCCTCTGTCTTGCACTTTGCCCCACTCTGCTAGAGTCACTGGGAAAGCAGCACCAGGAAGGGCCAGCAGGTAGGGAGCTCGCAGTCCAAGCATCCTTCAGGCCCATTCCCTGTGGATGCCTCTGGGTGGTGGCTAAATAGTCTCTCTCAGCAGCCACAGGTGGGCGAAGAGAAAGGGAGATTAAAGGACTAGGTGGAGCAAGGTCTGCACTCTGGTCCTTCCAACTCTCTCTCTGGTAGGCAGTCTGCCCAGAGTGACCAGGTTCTGGAGTCACATAGATTACTCAGGACCCACTGAACCGCTGTGCCTCCTGCAATCTGGGCCAGAGTTGGGAAATGTCTGTGTGGGGATGAGCAAAACAGATCCTGAGGGGTTGAGGCCCCCCAGGGAGGATGAAATGGCCAGTGGGTAGAGAAGCACTATGGCATCTACCGACTGGCTCAGGTCTGTGGGGTGGAAGGTGCCACGGGGGAGCTGAGAGCCCTGTCCACAAAAAGCTCTCTGCTCACTGGTGAGTGTTTCTGGGCTGGTGTCAACAGGTCTGTCCAGCATCTCAGGAGCCCAGCAGCAGTCTGAGATGCAAGCGAGGGGAATTTGAACCACTCCACCTACCCTTCTCGCTGGTCTCCAAGCCTCTTGGGGCTTAATCCTTGCTGATGCCTTTCTCCTTAAGGTTGTGCTCTGCAACCTCTTCCCATGGAGTCTCCTGTAATTTCAGGCACCCTTCCTTCTGACCCTCATCCAATCTATGTTTTTCTGCCTCTTTGTTTTTTTCACTTTCATCTAAAATCTATCTTTCTTTCAGAGACGCTCTGGCTGATGGTGTTTCTCATCTGCCATCTTGCCTCCTTCCTCTGCTTTTGTTTTAATCTCTATTGGGAATCAAATGCTTAATAATAGCACTTCACCTTCATACACAATTATCTTTATTATTAATAAATATTAAGACAAAAAACATTAGCAGAAAGGAAATCAAAAGAGCTTTTCCTTTATGGTCCATATGGACACTGAAGAGGGAGGCACATATTTACACTTCATGGCCTAATACTGGTCCCTGGGGTTGGACAGATATCCCTGCCCAGTTGTCACCAGCGCTGGGACCCTGTAGGCCTCCTAGACAGGGGCAAGACCTTTTCCATGAGGTTGGCCACGTGGCAGAGACAGGTGGAGAGCACACTCCATGTGCTCCTGAAAGAAAGAGGGAGTCTCTAGGCCACACATTCTGAGTTTATTCTTCCCACTTTTACCAATAAGATAAATCAGTTCATACACCATGGGGCAGGAGGAAGTGAAGGGAGAGAGAGGCCAGGAGTATTATGTTAGTGATGATTTTTCAACTGGAAGGAAAAGTAAGGGTGGGCTATAAATGCTGCCTACTTCTCTGTGATAGAAAACTCCCCTAAGTCCTTTAAAATGTGCCACCCTTTACTTCCTTTATCATCTTGTTTGAAATGACTTGTCTGCCCAGGTTTCTATTCCCTCACATTACCCCTGCTGTTCCATGTTTTAGGTATTATTTCTTCCTTCCACTCCTGGCACTGGTGTTTGATATCCACGTGGTAGCAGCTTTCTTCACACTCAAAGTTCTCACGTTTCCATCTACGATTTCCCCTGATCACCCCTGTCCCCTCCTGTAGCCTTCCAGGTGTGTTATTTTCATACCCACAAGTATTTAGAATAGCTTAGAAGATATTGTGGCTTCGTTTTGCTAGCACTTTGCTATTCTTTCTTTAAGTCCATGTCCATTCACCCCTCCACATCCTAAGAGACTGTTTAGTCACCACTTATTTTAGGGATGTTTTTATAAGTCTTCTTTCTTTACCTGCCTCTGCTCCCTCTCACTATATAAAATGTTTGTTTTCCCCAGAGTACCACCCTTAGCTATTTTCTCATTCTCTCTCTCCTGTAAATGCATGATTTCACCAGTCAACTATGTAAAAACAATTCCAAAATCTATATCTTCTTATCCAAGCTGCACACACACACACAAGCCCACATCTCTGTTTACAATGCCTAGTGCATATTTGTGTCTGGCTATCACACTGCCATTTCAAACTGAACATGACCATATCCTATTTTTCTTTCTTTATTTGTCTTAGTTAATATTGTTAACATCTGTTGAATTAAAAATTTAGGCATCATCTACAATGCAGCTCTACTTATTCTATAAATCACAGGTTTGATCATTATTGATTAAAACCTTTTAAGCCTCTGTATTACCCAAAAGATAAAAACAAAATCCGTATAAGTGTAAACATGTGTCTTTACTTTGTGGACCTGTGATGGTTAATTTTATGTGTCAACTTGGCTGGGCCACAGTGCCCAGATATCTGGTCAAACATTATTCTGGATGTTTCTGTGCAGGTATTTTTGAATGAGATTAACATTGTAATTGGTGGACCTGGAGTAAAGATTACCCTCCATAGTGTGTCTAGGCCTCATCTAATCAACTGAAGTCCTTAATAGATCCAGCACTTATTTCAACTGAGCAGAAGGAATTCTGCCAGCAAACTACGTTTGTATTTGAATTGCAACCCTTCCTTGGGTCTCTAATATGCTGGCCTACCCTGCAGATTTTGGTCTTACCAAGCCTCCCCAATCTTATGAGCCAATTCCTTAAAATCTCTCTCTCTCTCTGTATGTGTATAAACACACACACACACATCCTATTGGTTCTGTTTCTCTGGAGAACCCTGACTAATAGAACACCTGATCCTGTATTTTAAAATGAGATCATTAACTTTTTTGTGTATTTTTAAAAAATCAAGCAAACAATCAAACAAAAACAACCAAACAAAAACCCATTAAGCAGAAAAACAATTCAAAGCCAACAGCAACACACATCTGTGGCCCAACCATGTCAAAGCTCCCCTTGTCCCAGATACATGACAGGTTCTTTAATGCCTTTGTGCCATGTTAAATGCTGGGCTCTCATCTCTTCCATTTTTCTTGCCTGACTTTTCTCAGCTTCTCCAGGCAGGTTTATACGTGACCTTCTCTGGGCTCCCATAACTCATCATCCCTATCTTTATTTTGGCAGTTCCCACACTGAGTGACAATTATTTATGTCTGCTTTTCTCAAAATATTTAAACTCCTTAAAGACTCGCACTCACAGCCTTAGCACCCAACGGGTCCTGAATCAATCTTTGTGGAATGAAATAGCTTTAACCTATGGCTAACTTCTCCCCATTTAATTTGTCCTGGGAATAGAAAATATAATCAGTTCCTCAAGAGGAAATCAACTCCCACAACCTTCCCACTGAGTTCCTGACATTCAAGCATTATCTGCCTCATCAACTCCTTCCACACTGAAGTGCCGTCCCTAACTTCGAGCAGGAAGCATAGGAGGCAAGGATGACTCATCCCTGGAAACCCAAGATCACGCAGCTCATTGGCATCCCTCAAGGATGCATGACCCACTAGAGCAATGGCTAGTGTTGAACACAGGTAGGAGGTACTTCATAGGAAACTGCTGCTTTTTGTTCTACCAAGAGTAATAAGTGCAGAGATTGTCCCACTAGGAACATCCTGTCTTTCCTTAAACCACGGAGAAATAGCCAAGTCCTTTAGTCACAGGTCTGGGGCTCCTTGAGGGTAAGGGCTGTGCACTTCTCCCTTTAGACTCCCCATTGTAAACAAAAATAAACAGATAAATTAGGGTCTATTTTTTAGTAGCTGTAGTTGGTAAATATTGCCTTAAGTAGAATGGTATGGTAGGAAATGTCTCAGTCTGGGACACTGACTTGTTTAAAGTAAAGAGAAACAGATGCGATGAGTTTTGAAGGAAGCTAGGGAAGGCCTTGCTCCTTCCCAAAAGCTGCATCTCTAACATTACAAGTTATTACCTCACCAGACACTTAAAGATAGATCATGGGATTTTAGCAGGAGATATATTAATCTAGATTTTGACTTTAGCATTTATTATATGATGTTGGGAAATTATTATACCCCTCTAATCTAAATTTTCCCATTTGTAAATTAGGTCCCATAAATTCCTTTTTCACAACGTTGTTGTGAAGGGTAAATGAATTAAAATACGTCAAAGGGCCCATAACCAAAAGTCCCTCAATGAAATTGTTGTTGAATCCGAGTCTTCAACACCCTCTTTATTACAGGCAATCACAATTCCTTTATTTCCCATTCTCTGCGCTATAACCTTGCCAAAGCACTCGGACTATACTAACCTTGCAGTAATAAATAAATTTTTAAAAAGCAAGCTAATTTGGGAATCTTCCAATAGCAAAAATGTCTATTAAAATTTGAAAATGGCATAAAAACTATATGACCGCAATAGCCTCTTTCTGTTTTGCTTGGTAGCCAGAAGTGAACATCATATTTCTAGTTCTCAGCATTTGCTGTGTGCTTCCAGAGAAGACAATTTAAGTGCTGGTTATTAGAACCTGCCAATAAATTTCAGAAGTGAAGCAAATCTTGTTTAACTGACTGACAGCTACAAATTAATTTTGCTTTCTTTAAACAACTAACCAGTCCAATGTTCATGCAGCCGACAAGCCTCACTGTGTACTCTCTCAGCCCAGCACAGTGTGGTCCACCCATCATCACGTAGTGGAAGTTATTTTGCCTTCAGTCAGCTTCTCAATGGGAAGACAAAGCAGTTTGTTAACACATACCTGAGCCATGGAGGACTGCAGCTTAGCATGCTGCCTGTTCAGAAACACACAGGCAAGCTAGGGAATATTTGCAGCAGGAACGGCCCCATACTTATGGGGGGCCAATGCAGTTCTAGTTGTGATTTCTTACCGCAGTTCATTCAGAAACATCTGACCGAATACTGTGTTAAGTACTGGGGATGGAAAGGAAAATGTCATCAATCCCTTCTTATAAAAATGCCACACGCTAACAGTAAGAAAGACATATATAAGGACTGTTTGTTGTAATTATAGCTACAATAAGCAGTGAGGACATAAAGGAGAGGATAATTATTTTATGGACAGAGGTGGAGGTAGGAAAGCACTTCTCCAAAGAGGTCACTTATCTATTGGTATTTTCTTTTCCTTTTAAGTGAGCTATAAGACAAATACAATAATGTCCACACAATTTCATTGCACAACACAATACATTTTTGCATATGTGCACATCCATGAAATTACCTCCCAGATCAAGATATTGGATGATGTGTTTTCATCTCCCAGGAGGGGCTTCCTTGCGCCCCTTCCCAGTCAGTCCTCTCCACCTCCGGGGGGATCTACTATTTTATCACTATGGATTAATATTTCCTGTTTTTGAATTTCATATAAATGAACTCATATGGTATGTTCTCTTTTATAGCTGGCTTCTTCAGCTCACCATTTGGCTGCAAAATCCACCCATGTGCAGTGTACACCTGTGGCCCTTTTTATCCCTGTGAAGCATTCCAGTATAGACATCGGTTCTTGAAGGATGAGTACAAGTTGCTCCCAGGTGGATGGCTTATAAGAAATGCAACATAAATTTAAGCATGGTATATTTGGGGAGTAGCTATAGTTACCTTATAGGGATTTGGGGGTTGATACAGGAGATTGGGCTGAAAAAAAGATAGGAGCTACCCTGGGAAGGATCTAGAATGTAGTGCAAGGTGTTTGAACTCTGCTTTGTAGACCATCTTCCCAAATCATCAGAGGTGTTTAAAGCAGAGGTGAGACGTGATTGGATCTAAGTGTTAGACCCATGATTCTTGTGTAAACGTGATGGGTGCATAAAAGCAAGGAGAATCCAAAGTCAAGGAGTTAGAGGACAAGCCATCATAGTAACCCAGGTGGCTTGATTTGGGATCAAGAGAAGGAGAGATGGAGGAATCAGAGACTGGCAGAAATGAGAGAGGGAGGAGTCAAGGAAATGAATTAGTTTCCCGGCTTGAAAAACTGAGTTGTAAAATGTCAGACAGAAGCAGTTGAGTCAATAAGAAATAAGCTCCACTTCAGATGTTCATTTGAAGCTGGGGTGTGGGAGTGAGTGAGAACAGCCAAGTTCTGCTGCTACACCCTCCCCGCACCCAGGCACACCTACCTGCCCCCTGCCACCCTTAGCAGCACAGCCCTGAAGAGGAGAAGCATCAAACACCCTGAGGAATTATGCACATTTAATTTACATCTAGGTCTGAATTCCCAAGCCTGCTTTTCTGTCATTTTGCCATTTGAAAGAATAGCCTACCAGGGTTTTTTGTTCCAGCTCTGTAGTGGTGCCCTTTTTGAGAGAATAAATCCCAAGTAGTGTTGCCAAGAGCCAGTGACATTTGCCATGTTTGAAAAGGCCTCATTTTGAAGAATGATTATTGATTCTTTTTCACATTTCAGATCACTCCTTTGATGCTGCCTTTTATGGGTCCCGGCGAGCGACCCTCGGCTGTTTCTCTGGCTCCTCGACACAGCAGTTTGCCCGCAAAGAACGCAGTGTTCTCCCAAGTGGCACTCACCCCCAAGCCCGTCCACAGGAAAAGTCACTGTTTATCCGAATATTTCAGCACACAGAGAAGCTTCTCCAAGCCTCACCTGGGTTGTTGGAAATATGTACATGTGCTTACAAGGGAACGCAGGAGATGATGGAGTGCGTTGGGGAGAGGAATGGGAGGCATCGGTGACTTCATTAGGACGAGTGACGGCAATTCCGGGACCACATCATCTCCACTCCCAGGCCGGGGGCCTGCAGTTCTGGGGAGAAATAGAATTGGAAGGAGACAGCAGACCAGGAAAAAAAATGATAAATAATCTATTGTAATTGCACAAAATTCACTCCCAAGGACTAAATATCAAAAAGAACTATTGAGTGTGGGTGGTGTCCCTCCAACAGAAGAAGGCTCTTATTTTTGCTTCCAGAATCTGAGAGAGACTTATTCATATATGTTAGGAATCTTGACATCACCTGTGAGTATTAAAAGTGAAACCTCACATTCAATGGCAGTGATAGTTTTGTGAGCCTAATGGGAACAGTTAAAGGAAAGAACAAGGCTTCAAATCTTGGTATATACCCTCTGTATTCCAAATGGGCTGTATATTCTCTATCACATACATCCCTCGATACTACGTTGACTTCAGAGCATTGGCAAGGGGAACAGACAGGGCACTGCCAGTGAATTTCTACGACTAGAAAAGAACTTTTATCAAACACCAATTTAAGCCCACTGTGGAAGGGTAAGGTTAACATATATCAGAAAATACAATATATATTCTGAAATATATCAGAAAATATGCACACACATATATATTGTACAAACACACAAAAACATATAAAATCACATATAGTTGAGTAGTTACCGTTTGGAAGGTAAAGTCTTACATTATGAATGAAGCATTCAGCATTGTGTAGAGGACAAGGTAAGTATTATCCCACTTTTCCTATAGATCAACCCTTTGCAGTGGGTATGGATGCTTCTGTTTTAGACCCAAAGATCCAAACCTGCACTCTCAATGACTCCACTGTCCTGCCAGCACTGAGATTTCTAAACAGAGAGTCCATGAGACCAACGTGTCATCAGGTGGTTGAAACGTGCCCGCAAAGGATGGACAACCTCGTGCACGTCGTCTTCTGCCTCCTCTGGGAATGCCCTTCACTCATGCCAGTGCCATCACGGGCCCTGACGTTGCCTCAGAGGTGAACTCTCTCTGCTTTACACATGTCTATTAACCCAATTAAGAACTAAACCTACAGTGGAATGTGCTGCCTTCCTGTGATGAGGTATCTGGGCAAGACTTTGGCACAAGAACAGGACCTGTAATTTCTGTCGCTTTCATCAGATAATATGATACATAATATTTTCGCCTTTAAAAACCTGTATCTTTCCATTTCTTGTTTAATATTAGAACAAGATATTTTCATTTATATTTTTGCATCAGCCTTAATACTACACTAACCTTTCTATGGATTCATGTATATGAACAGTTTACTGCTTCCTACTTTAGTTCTCCAGTGTTAGTGTGTATTATAATCACACGAGAAATGAGTTTAAAGTGCAATTGTCCAAGCCCAGCTCCAAACTTACTCAAACAGATGCTGTAGGTAATGTAAAATAATAATAATACTGATTATGATGACCACGATTGGTTTAATCAACCTAAAGTCTTCTTTAAAATTTACCCCAAATTTAGTCATAGAATGAAACACGCCTGTTACCAGACTAAGCTCTCATCCTTCAAATTCTGGCTGCTTCTGAGAGTTGTTAAGGGCTTCATCTGACTCCAGCATGATTGGTCAGTTCATGTCCTTTGTATGTTTTGGGTCATTAGAGGTATGGCTTTCTAGGCTGCCATTCGCTGAAGAGTTGGCTGTTGCCTACATCATGCCATCCATGCGCTGGGGAAGGAGTAATGGGTTTTCAGGTTGTGACTCTTCGGCCTCAATGTCCTTCATAAGGGTGTAAAGTCAAGGAATCAATATTTAAGGCTAATAACCAGCAAAAACAAGGGAGTATCTCAAACTAGCAGTCGGTACTATTTCAGAAACAGTTATCAGGATTCCAAGGTGTGTCAAAGTCAAAGCACCAGAGAAATCACATTGGAAAGCAAGAGGAAAAGCGTGGCCCGAGATAAATCCTGCTGGATATTAGACCCAGGGCTGCTATTTCACAGGCGTTGAGGGGCCTCTCCCTCAGGCACAGACGTTTTCACCTCTTAGATGGCTTTAAGATCTCAAGAGCCTTCTGAAAAACAAATGACTTTCCTTTCCTTTTAAAAGAATATATTAGTTGGAGCGATGTTAACTACTATAATAAAATACTCACAAGGTTTTAGTGCCTTAAGACAATAGAAATATATTTCTTGCTCGTGAAACAGTATAATGTGGATGTTCCTGGTCAACAAGTGACTTTCTCCAGACAATGATAATGGAGCCTTGTCTCCTTCCAACTTGTGGTTTTACCTCCCCCTTGGGTGTCAGAGTCCTCA
Source organism: Propithecus coquereli (assembly GCF_000956105.1). Lineage (NCBI taxonomy): Eukaryota > Metazoa > Chordata > Mammalia > Primates > Indriidae > Propithecus > Propithecus coquereli. The sequence goes on from NW_012134858.1 coordinate 4,366,383, forward strand.
GCAACCAGCTGACAGTTGAGGAAATAGAGGATGAAGAAAACATACAGTCTTCTTAACAGCCTCTGACCAAAAGGAACAAGCAGCACTTCCACTCATTTATTTTTGGTAAGACCTAGTTGCATGGCCTCATCTAGATTCAAGGAGTCGGAGTGTCAGCATCTATAATCCCTGCCTGGTATCCATTCTCTAGCACTAACTCGATAGCAAAGCTAATTTTTTTTTATTCCTTATAATATGGTCTGAATGTTTGTATGTCCCCCAAATTTGTATGTTGAAACCTACTCCCCAACGTGAAGGTGTTAAGAGGTAGGACCTTTGGGAGATGATTAATTCATGAGAGCCCTTATGAAAGAAGACTAAGCCGGCCATGGTGGTGCATGCTTGTAACCCCAGCTGCTCAGGAGTCTGAGGCAGGAGGATCCCTTGAGGCCAGGAATTTGAGACTAGCCCAGGTAACATAGTGAGACACCATCTCTAAAAAAATTTAAAAATTAACCAGGCATAGTGGTGTGTATCCATAGTCCCAGCTACTCAGGAGACTAAGGTGAGAGGATCATTCAAGACCAGGAATTTCAGGCTGCAGTGAGCTATGATTTAATCACTACACTCCAGACCAAAGTACAGAGTGAGACCCCATGTCTAAATGAATGAATAAATAAATAAATAATAAAGGAGGCCCAAGGGAGCTTGTTCACCCTTTCTGCCATGTGAGGATGCATCAAGAAGGTATCATCTATGCAGCAGGGAGCAATCCCTCATTAGACACAAAATCTGCCAGCTCCTTGACCTTGGACATCCCAGCCTCTAGAACCATGAACAATAGATTTCTGCTGTTTATAAGCCACTCAGTTTGTGGGATTTTTGTTCTAGAAGCTCAGATGTACTAAGACACCTTCTTAGGTGGTTCCAAATCTTGAGACTAGCCTCAATGTGAAACTCCCTTTTACATGAATATAATGTTTTTGTACTCCACAATGATGGAAAGGTGGCCAAGAAGGTCTTTCTCCTAAGAATACTCAGCCTGAGTGAACCCTGCCTTGTCTTAGTAGTCACTTAGCAATGGGCTTCTTTTGTTATGTTCTACTTTAAATTATAACAAAATTCACTCAGTAACAATAGTCGACTCCAAAAACATTGAATTTTTTCCTTAAAGTTCTCCAGCACTTGCATCATGAAGGGTCCAGTGTTCTTTTTGGTTCAATACAATTTTGGTTCAATACAATTTTTAGCAATGCATCAGTAGAAATAAAATGTTGTTAAATAGGTTTTTTTTTAAAATGATTTTGTTTTGCAAATGTAAAGCAAAAACCACATCTGAAATGGATATGTTGGAGAGGATGGAGTCTATGGAGCTAGATATTCATGCAGCCCACCAGACGGTAGAGGCATAAATTCCCGAGCATGGCTTGGTGCTACATGTTTTGCACTTAGAAGTGAAGTCCATGTGTATGTCCAGACCAGGATGTTATTGCAACATTCTCTTTCCTAATGCTGCCTAGTGACTAGATGTTGCTAAGAAGATGATTATGAGATCCTGCTGAGTCCTCCCAGACACCATCTATTGTTGTAAACAATGTAATTGGAGGTCAGGGTTTGTCTCTAACTAGCCAGCTGCTCTCCTGGGAGAAGCTGCCTGGTACTACAACTTGAATGGCATCTCACCTCCCAGGCTAAACCGGAAGAGGCGGAAGACACTCTGACTGTGCTGTATCAGAAAAAGTTATACTCTTGATCAGCATTGGGAAAAATTGATCTGCCCTTGACATTGACACTGCCATGACATCAGTTGTCTGGGTTTTAGGCACACATGTGTGTCATTTATTGTGGACATATTCAGATTTATATTCCACGTCAATTTTAATACTTGCAAGCTTTGAGTCCTGGCAAATTTTTATCGAATGCTTACTATGTACTTGGCACTGTAATACTGTTTGTGAACACAACACAATTTAATTTATGTCTCACAATAACTTTATGCAAGGGTAATATATTATCTCCATATTATAGAAGAGAAAACAACTGTGGCTTAGAGATGTTTAGTTTCTTGCTCATGGCCATAGGACAATCAAATGGCAAAGCTGCGTTTCCATATCCGGCTTGTCTGGCCCCAGCCTCGGGGGAAACAGCACTGGTATCTCACATGGGCTTTCTCACTTACTCACCCAATGCATAAATAATTATGGAGCAGGTACTGAGCTCCGTGTTGAGAATATAGCAGTACACCAAAAAGATAAATTTTAAGCTAAATAACCACTTAAATGCATTTGTGCTAAGGGCCGTGGTGAAAAGTGTAGGGGGCTGTAAAAAGATCTAGGAGGGGCACATGGTGCCGTCTGAGACATCAGAGGGGTCCCTGAGAAGGAGGCACTGAAGCTGGGACCTAAATCTAGGCAGACATTAGCCTCAAAAAGAGGAAACAGTGCATGCCAAGCAGAGGAAGCAGTGTGTGTGCACAAGCCCGGAGAGAGGACTGGCTGGGAGAGATCCGGGAACAAGGGAGGTCAATGTCGCTGGACAGTGGAGAGCCAGGCAGAGGCGCCAGGGAGAAGCTGGTGAGGCAGGCAGGACCGAGCTCAGGAAGAGCCCCAGACCCCACGCAGATGGTGGAGAAAAGTGCAGGCCAGTTCCAGACTAGGAGCATTGTCAGAAATTCTGGAACTTTGAATGCTACTGAGAGCTTGTGTTTTTTGTTTTTTTAAAAAATAACTTTATATATAATCACTGACAACACATTAACCCTTTGTGACAGCACATTTTCCAGAGGACTAGGCTGTTTCTTCCTCTCTTATAGAAGATGATTAGAGAAGATGAAATGTTCAAGATGTCATCAATAGTCAGAAAATCAATGAAGGCAGATGTTCCAGAAGCGTGAATTAGTAAATGTCATGTTGTAGTATATAAATATATTGGATAGATGAGCTATGCCATTTTGTATGATCAAATTGCAAATAATCAGGGTGTAATTAAACACTATAGAATTAAAACTGTAGTAAACACAGTTTAATTTTCTTTGAGGCTTCTAGTTAAATATAGTATCTTACTAACAAGTATATAGCATCCTGTCTTTCAGTTTCTCCCAACTTCCCATCAAAAACGCAATTAATGACATGAGACAACGAAACAGACAATAAACTTACCTAAAATTAAAAACATCAATTTCTAGACATCCTGAAATCTGGAAACCCTCTAATAATAATGATCTATTGAACACCTACGAGGTACTGTGTTAAACACTTTATATGTTAATTCTTCCCACAACTTTGTCAGGTAAGACTTTTAATTTTTCAATTTTAAATGATAAAACTAAAGTTTAAATAAGTTTTCCAAGATCACACAACTGGTAAGGGATGGACCTGGGCTCTGGAGTCTGTGCCTTTAACCACCATACCCCACAGCTTCTCCCACTGAGAGATCAAAAGTGTAAGTGCAAATCCCTTAAACAGGGCCAGCAAAAGCTTTTTTACTCAGCTTGCCAATGTCACCTAGTCCTAGGGAGTGCTATTGTCTCTGATCCCTACATAAATGCCAACTTACTCTCCAGAGAGCCAGGGTTGTGCATGTGCTTCACACAGTGAGCACAGACGATTGCTAACTTGCCTTTCCTGTTCCTTCCCTCCATCTGCTATTTCTAGAAAAAGCTGGCCCACCCTCTTTTCCACAGGGCTGCAGCCCAAACCTGGCCTGCAGTATTCCAGTCTGAAGCTCAAGCCCTTTCTCCCCAGCACCCTGCTTTCAGATATGACATTCCCCTCATGCTGCTCTGAGACACCGGGTACAGCCCACCTGTTTTTGTAGCGCCTAGTCACCTGTACTGCAGCAGAACGGAACAAAGTGGTGGGGCTGAGTTCTGATCTGTCTCTCCAAATAGGTGAGGGAAGCTGGAGGATGACAGAGGCTGCTTCAGATGTTTAGAGAAAGCTCAGAGCAGCAGACAGAATATGACACAACTCCTGACAGGTCCTTGGAGCTAAGGTATCTTATTTAGTTGTATTCACGCCATAAATATTTTCCTATGGGTATGCAAAGGATCCTGCAAGGCAAACCAGTCCAGGAAGAGAAGTGCGGAGCTGTCCCTGAGCCCTGCACCTCCCCCCGAACCCCCCGCAAAAAAAAAACCGAAGGTCCGCAAAGGCCGGGCCCCCCCCGAACCGGCCCGGGGAAAAACCGCAAAGCAAGAGAAGGCAAGAAAAAATGGAAAAAAAGGGTGGCCCCGGCAACCCAAAAAGAAAAAAACGAAACAAAAATAATATAAGTAGAGAGTTTATTTGGGCCAAGCTTGAGGATTACAACCCAGGAGCACAAATTCAAGTGGCCCTGAATATACACTTTGATTAGCTGCAGTTACAAGTGGAGTTTTAAAGGCAAAAATGGGGGACAAGAAGTGGGCTGATTCAAAGTTGATCGTCAGGAATCCTCACTGGTTTACAGAAATAACATTAATTAGTGATTGGCTATACATTGTGAAGCTATAGGGTGTGGGTTGTAGTGTGTGTTGTGACATTATTGGGTTAATTTATAGCTACTTTTGGCAATAGCAAAACAGTTTCGAGAGATGAACACATAGCTCCAAGGGGAGAGCAGGACTTGATTGCCATCTCATTTTAATGTCTCTCTGGGCCTGATAATTTAAAAGGACTTACATTCCTCAGGTAAAAGTTTTCTTTTCTCACCTTTATTATATTAGACATGTTAAGAGATGCAGAGTTAGTATGAAAGAGAAAAGTAGTATTAACTTTCTACGGGAGACTCCAGAAACTTTCTACAAAGGAAGGTCTTACAAGAAAGAGTTTTTTGCAGTCAGATTTTTAAGGGAAAAAAGACTTATAGGGAGAGATACAGTTTTATAAATGTAAAGAATTATAACTTGTTCGGGAAACTGAACACATATAGCACCATTAATATAAATTAATCTGCTGGAAAAGATATTGTGAGAAATTTTGCAGTGAGCATCTCTTGCAGTCACTGCACATGTTCTTTAGATTGCAAAGAGACATTATTTTTATAAAGAGTTTATAGTCGTTCCTGCATCACCAAAAATCAAGGAGTGCATCCTTTCTCCAGTAACAGCTCTTGGCCACCACTGGGCAGTAAAAAACCAAGCATCACGAAGTCAAGAGATTATTAGCCTATGACCATGGCCTTTCTTTAACAGTAATAAACATACCTTGATAGCATTCTTGCCAAATCGTCACATAGTCCTTCTACTTTAGTTACAGGCATTCTTGTCCTCTTGGATATGGTCATTCTGATGACTTCTCATCACGGCACATAAACTGCTCTTGCCACGGTTACTCATGACTGTCTCATTGCCTAATCCAGGGACGCCGTCCTCTCTTATGGAATTGAGTGCTCTGCGGCCTTTGCCACTGTTAACCACTTTCCAAGATCCTTTGAAATGATCCTGATGTTTTCCATCTTTTATTTTGCAGAGCGCTATTTTTCCAGGCTTATTCCCATGGCAGGCACCTACCTGTTCGTGTTCATGGCATCCCCTTTCCCTGGGAGTGGTTCCAAGCCTCACTCACACAGTTGCCCTGGGTGTAGTGGTAACGCTACAGCGCGGCTCTAGCCAAAGTTGGCTGGTCCAGGGCTTGATGTCTGACCCAAGTGGGGCCACTCACTGTCTTTTTCTGGGGGTTTTAGGATGCATGTGAGAAAGGGTTTCTCATTGGATATCTGAGTTATCAGATACAAACCACAAGGATTGATGGCAAGTTACCATGGGCAATGGAGACATACGTCTGCGAGAAGACAGTGAAGGATGGAGCAGACAAAGAGAGGAGAGAAGGAGAAAATGACTCCTGGTGTTTGAACCTGGGCCTGCTCCTCACTGTGAACCCTCTCTCAACTTGGGTTTCTTACTTCCAGAGATAGCAAAGAAAGAATGTGGAGGTTTGAGCCACAGCAGCAGGGCCAATGGGAGAGGCTTAATGTCACTGCAACCCTATACCTAAAGTATTCGGTGAGGTCTTTGAAAGTAAATTGAGGCACTGCCAGAAAAGACAGAGTGAGTGCTGGGCAAATAGAAGCAGCAGCCTTCCCTGACACGGAGGTCTCACTTGGGCTTTTTTTTTTTTTAGCTTTCACTGAAATGTCAAAATATTGGTATAGAGGGATAAATCGGGGCTCAGACATGTTATGCAAATTATTCACGCTCCTGTGGCTACTTAGAAGTAGAGGAGTGTGCCTGTGCTCTCTCCAACACAACAGGCTTTCCAATACCTTTATTTTTGTTTACCTTTGTTTTCTCTTCTTTTCTCCTCCCTTCTCCCTCCTCCTCTTCCTTTCCAAAGAGGATATAATGAAAAATCAACTCATGAAAGAAAGGTTAATTGAAGAAAGGCATACAAATTCATTTAATGTATATACATGGGGACCTTCACAATGAAGACTCAAAGATGCAGGAGAATGGACAATTGTCCATTTTTGTGCTTGGGTTCAACAGAATATGGACAGCTGTGTGGAAGTATGATTGGACAAAAAGGGAATGAGCTAATGCTAATGATAGACTGAGCGGGGATCCCAGCAAGGCCTGTCCGTCTAGATTCCTCTTGGCCTCTCTGAGCGTGCATTTCTTCTTCCTGGGTATGGGGCAGGACCCTCTTTGGAATGGGGGTCTTATGGGTAGGTCAGATCGTTTCTTTGTGGTCAGCTTTTACACAGAAAGGTGGAGGGAAAGTTAGAGTAATACTTTTAGGTTTTATGGCTGGCTTTGAGGAAAAGAAGCTCTGGTTTCCATGACCTGCCTTGGGGAAGAGGGCTAGCCCCTCGGTTTCTCTGGCTAGTTTTAGGGGAAATGGGACTGGAGACAGGAGAGCAGGAGAAGGTCCGAGAAAAACTCTTGCTTCTGAGGCTCCTTCTGAAGCCTTCATTTGGGGGTATTGTTTTCTGAATCCCAGCAAAAGAGAGCATCTGACCACCCCAGATGGAAGCGATTTCTTCCTCTTGTGAATTTCTGTGGGGCTTATGTCCAGACTCAGTTCACAGCCTTGGTTTCTCATAAGTGTCACCTGGGCAATTTTTTAAAATGAACTCTTATCCAGAATCTTAATATATAAGCATATCTGCTCTGGTAACAATGTTAGTGGAAACCAAAGCCTTACTCTCTTCCTGTATAAATTCCTAGCCTTTGTTAGTAGAAAATACCTTGTGGGCTGCTTTCTAATAGATCGAAAATGAACTCTTATCTTTCTTGTATTCTGATTACCAAAATGATAGATAAAGTTGAAATATTATGTAAATATCCAATATTAAATATTACCAAACATCCTCGTCTTTACCAAACTGATAGGCAAGAAATGATGTAGCATTACATTATCAACTTTCATCTTCTTAATTATTAATGTGAGAGAACATGTTTTAATATATTTCTGGACGTTTGTCTTTTTTTTTTTCTTTAGGGTGTTGTTTTTCTCATTTGCCTATTTTTCTGTTTTGTTTGCCATTTATCTTATTGGTACAAAGGAGCACATTATAGAGTGTAAACATGAATGCTTTGGGTATTACATATGCCACAAATCATTTACTCCAAGCTACGATTTATCTTTGAACCTTGTTTATAGAATGTTTTAACCTCAGTTGAGTAAGCAGGGAGAGACAACTGTGAAGGAGTGGAAATGTCACTGGTTTTTGTCACAGGAAGATCTGAATTTGAACCTGAACCCCTCCACATACTGTCTAACATTTTGGAAGTTGCCTAAATCTCTCTGAGTCTTTTTCTCTCAGACAAAGAAGGTTGGTATTACCTAACTAATATAGTTTGAGAGGATTAAATGAGATAACACAACTGAAAGCACTGTGCAGATATCAAAGCACCATTCAAATTTAAGCGGCCTATTGTACTTAGTTAGAGCAGTGTGTTTCTCACCCTGAAGTAGGCCTGACCATTGTCTTTTATATCAGCAAATTTACATTCCAACTTACAACACCCATGATCATAAGCACTAAACCTCAGGCTATTGTTTTGCAGCCTTTTGTCTTTTCCAGTGACGGATGGCACTGATTCAGGTTGAATGGCCTGCTTAGCTCTCTCCTTTTGTGGAATGGCAGTAAGAATTGACTTTTATGTGAACCGACTTATTCATTTTATGAACTCTATTCTGCAGCCTAAACATGGGCTTTGCACTAGTCTGTCTGTCTATTTGTTAGCAAATCCCTTCCTCCCATTTCCCCTGCTCCACTCTTTGTTTCAGAGGCTACATTTTCCATGCTTCCCTGCCTGCTGGCTTTGTTTAATAAGTCTACTGTAATAAAAGCTTTCTTAAAAATGTATAAACCAAATTTGTTAATCATTTACTTTCTAGCCTTTGGGATTTTTTTTTTTTTGTACTGTTTAGAACAGATTTTACCTTATAAAAGAATATAAAAATAATCTCTGATATATTTTATAGTATATTTACAGGATTAAAAAAGGAAAGTTATTTTACCTGTCTAGAATCTGCTAGTGTACGTATGGTGTGAGGTATCTATACTTTGCTCCCAAATGAATATGAATTGTTCCCATACCATTTATTGAATAATTGTATCTATTTCTTTCTCACTGATTTGAAAATCTCCTTCTGCATATAAACATACATCACCCTGCTCTATTTCAATAGATGAACTATTCATCTACTTCTACACATTTTTGTGCCATTTATGCTACCAACAAATTCAGAAACTCTTCTTTTTCAGGTTCTGAAACACAATGACACAGAAAGATTTGTTCTATCGTCAAGTTTCATCATCAAAACTGGCCTGAAGCCACCTGGGCCTAGTGTTCTTTTAGGTAGATAATTGACATGAACTAAAAATATATTTAAGTTAAATATTGAGAAAGAAAATAAACTTTTTATCTGAGGAATGCAAGCCCCCTTTAACTATCAGGCTCAGAGAGGCATCAAAATGCAACAACAGGCATGTATCACTCCCCCCTTGACCTAAATAACTACCTCTTGAAGCCACTTACTATGTGTGCTCCAGACTAACTGATGCCAAGTAGCCGTAAAACGCCACACACTGCGTGTCGTAACTCGTGCCCGGTAGTTTGACAATGTATAGCCAATCACTAACCAATATTATTTCTGTAACCCAGTGAGAATTTCTGTCAGACAACTCTGTATCAGCCTAGTCCTTGGTCCCTTTGCCTTTAAAAACCTGTTTGTAAGAGAGGCTTAAAGGCACACTCCCCAAGGCAACTTGGAAGTGTGTACCCGGCAGCTGTCCTCAACCTTAGCTCAAATAAACTCTTTTATATTATATTATATTATATTTTGTATTAAACTCTTTATATTAATCTTTCCTCAGTTTATTTTTTTAGATCGCCATTTCTGGCATAAGTTGGTAGGATTCAGAGTGACCCTCCCTCCTGATCACCCACTATTTTCTCTCATACTCAGCATTTGGTACCAGCATGAACTCCTATGTTCCTCTGACTCCAGAGGTGTCACTGAGTGCAAAAGGTAAGATCTCCTGAATCCAAATCCCTCCCTTTCATTTTGGTGAGGGTCAGGTAGGGTGGCAGGGCAGGCGGTTAGACATGCAGGTGGCAGAGCCGGTGACAGAGGGATATGGTCAAGGGCCGAGGGTCTGGACCAATAAAAACAGAGAAAAGAACCACAACAGCAAGCACTTGGGGTTAGGGACTTTTCCCAACCAGAAGCATGCACAGAAGCTAGGAGCTTATGACCAAAGGTAAGCTTTCCCTCATTAACATAGTAAAACTCACACCCCCTAGCACCATGACAGCTCCAGAGCCAGCTATACAAGGACACAAAATGGGAGAGTACATGATTCTGGGAGTCTCCACCCACCGCCCTGAAATACATGAATATTCCACCCCTTTTTTAACATATTATTAGGGATTAGCATAAAGGACAGATGATAACCCTGGGATGATGCTGTTCCTTACTGGAACAGTCTGTTCTCTACTGATCTTGAGAGTGGACTATACTTTCTATACTCTGTCTAAACTCAGGCTTGTCGCCACTCGCAGGGACAGACCTGTTCCTCTCCCTGGACCTTTCGCTTTGCAATAAGCTGCTTGTGTGGAAATGCTTTGTGTGTGTCATCACTCCATGGCACAGGCTCTGCTTTCGACTCTTCCAAGCAAGGAGCCAAAGAACCAGGACATCTCTCCCTAACCACCCCTGACAGTGAGGTCGAGACTTTGAACTGTTCTTTTCAATCTTCCTTTCCAGGATGGAGGTTCTGTCTGCATAGTAGGAAGGAGCTCAGGTTTCAGAAAAAGAAAAAGAAAAGAAAGAAAAAGAAAACTGCCTTTTCCACTTTTATCCAGTGGCAGGAAAATCTGGGTCAAGGTACTGACATTTTGGTTTTCGTTTACATAGCATACTTCTAAAATTGTTACTTCTTCTGATTGTTTGAAATTCAGACTTGGTTTTTTCCTTTGTGACCAATTTCTATTAGTTAGTTTTAAACTGAAAAGTACATGAAAGCAAGTTTCCTCATCTCAAAGTTAAGAGATTCGAATTTTTTTTTTTTAAGAGAGCTTTCTTTTAACCTCTCAGAAAGAAATCTTTAAATGTCCAAACTACCCCCATGCCTTTCTCAGGCCCTTGGAGATGTAAATCTTACCACGTCTTTAAAATGCTAACATCTAGAGAATTAGTTAAGCACCACTTCAGCTAAGATCATATTTGAAACAGAGTTAAAGTTTATTAGACCCACGAAAAAGTTTATTTCCTCAGTAGAAAAACATTTATAAAAAATTAATTTGTATTATTTGTTTTAGATAATTGACTTGTATAACTTTTGATCTTGTGGGGTACCCATTTGTAATCCTTTCTACAGAAGAAATCCAAAATATTCCTCTCTAACGGGCAGAGGATTATTGCATCAAAGAAGGTTAAAACAAATGGGGACACTCTGCTTCTTCCCCTGTTTGCCTGATGGCAGGACAGCAATTTACAAAGGCAAAGGGTTTCCTGCCTCCCTTTTTCTACCTAAAGAGAGGAGCCTTTACAACACTTGCTTATCAGCCCAAAGACAACAGTGCCACGGAATCTAGAAGCAGAGTTTAATCTTTACATAAATTAATCTTTCATATTTTCTCACCATTTGGCACTACTCCCGTGGGAAGCTTTTTTCTCTGTTTTACCAACTGGCTCTTTAAATTTTCTATCTAGACTGTGTGTCAGTGGTCAGCTGAGAAGCTGAGACCCTAGAGAATATGGCTGCACAGATGTGGGCTTTACCCCATTTGCAGGTAGCGAATCTTTCCTTTCTCTGTGCTGTCCTCCAAGTGATCCTGGATGTTGTGAGGACCATGCTGCTCTCTTTTGGAGATGCCTGGTGCGTCCCTGCTTAAGTCATAACCTTGTTTAAGGCTTATTGTGATAAATCACTTGGAAAAGTAACTTTGGTTTAAAAGAGAGAAGAAAAGTACAAAAGCAGGAATATTGGTTGTTTGTCCTGGCTGAAATCTGATAAAAGATTTGCAAAGACATTTTTTTAAGAGCTATGCAGTTGAAGATTGACATAATTAAGAGCTGATATTTAGAATATATATTTTTATATTACATATAATGTGTGTATATGTGTGTGTGTGTGTATATATTATTTTTGAGGCTTCTGTTCTCTCTTTTAAAGCTTCTCAATTGACTGAATTCCTTTCTTTTTTACCTTTGCTAACTACATTTTTACTTCCTTGATTTGCATCTCTTTTGCTGACATGATTTTTTTTCTAAGGATAAGATAAATTTCATTGGCCTTTTGGAAAACTTAAATTCTTTGCCTGTGATTTATATGTAAATTTACTACCTTGTTCTTTAAAACTTGGTAAGAGCTTTGGCTATGAGAGACAGATCAACTTGAACTTTTTCCATTTATAAAGGCACAGTTTCAATCCAACTGTTCCTTTAAATTAGTGAGTTTTACTTGTCTTGTGGCTAAAATTTAAAATCAAAGCTATAGAAGCTTTGTCTGTATGTTTGTGTATACATGTATACATATTTGTGTTTGTGTATTGTCTATATGGTACCAAATTCACTTTTAAATAAATGAGTGCTCATAAATTAAGTAAATAAGCACAAATGGTTTTTAAGTTCACATGGCTGATGATTTTCACTAAATAAGCTAGTTTTAAAATTGTTGGTGAAATATAATTAGCATGTCTTCAAAATTGTCAGTATTAAATTAAATTCAGACATTTTGCCTGGATCTACTGGTCAGACAGATTTAGGCTATCTCTGTTACTTGTTTTAAGGCCATAAAACTGTTGATTCTGTGATATTTTTGATGTTTGTTTGATTTGTCTATAAGCTTCTATCTTTGATTTTGAGCCTTTAGGTTTTAGGGTCTAGATGAGTGGCCATAGAGAAGGATGAGCTGCAGGGCAAAGCCAAGCCCAATATGTCTTCTTTGGCCCACCTGTGCCTCTTAGCTAGGCTGGCAGGGGTCAGATCCTCCAAGCGTTGTCTTCACAGCTCTGTCCTCTGTCCTGGGCTCTACATTTTGTATGTAACAAAATTGCTCACTTCCTAGGTTTATTACTGAAAATTAGGGTTACTAAGAGTTAAAATTACAATTAATACACATAATTAAAACTACTAAATATAAGATAAATTATTCTGTATGCAAAGTATATGAGGAAAATAGTTATAGGAAGTCAGAAAAAAGAAAAAGAAAAATTGTAAGAGATTATAAAATGTTTATGGAAATCTTGTCTCGTGTGGTCAAAGCTGATTGAAACTGGATGAACGTTTAAAGGTTTTATTAAAATTAGGTTTAATGTTAATAATACACTGATACAGGAGTAACACTTATTTTTTCCTATGGAATAATATTTTTATATAGTATTAATAAGATAGTAAAATATTTTGTTTACCTTTTGAGTAAACTATAAATAAAAAAAGAAGGGACAAAGAAGGAGATTCTATTTGTCTCATGGTGTCTTTATTAGGCCTTTTTGATTGGAAAACTGAGTCTCCTCTCCATGAAAGAGTAAAGATCTTTACTTTTGGAAATTGTTGAATCATCACTTTGGCTAAATAAATGACTTATTTTATAGTGATCTGTGATTCCATTTTGATCAAGTGTTTTAAACCGTTAATATTTGCCAAATTTACCAAAATCAAATTTCTGATTCTGAATTAAGTCTTTTTTGTCTTGAATAAACTTTTGGATGTTGGGACCCCCAGAACTCCAAACAGGGGCCCTGAAAGTCCAAGAGAGACATATTAGACTTATTTGGTATATTAAAATCATATGGGAAGCCTATGAGAAAGAAATAGTGTTTAAATTTCTTTGAGTTAAATTTGTATATAAATGTTATTAATGTGTTTCAAAGTGGTATGAGATTTCTAACAATCCGATATGTCTTGGTATATGCAGTAAATTGCTTTATTTAGATTTTTTTTTTTCTGAAAGCTTTTTGCAAATTCTAAAATGAAGAGTCTTTGATGAAATTCATGAAAGGACCCTGATAAGTACTCTCGAATAGAGGTTTCTGATAACTTTAAAGATAATACCATTGGACTGGTAAAAACTTCCAGAACTGTAACAAAAAACTGATGTGTTCATGAAGATTGCTAACCCTACTTAAAGCGGAACATGAATTAATTACATGGGAATGAACTAATGGACTAGAATAATTTTTATGACTTTTTGCTTGAAACATTTCTGATTTTATATTTTGTTTTCCAGAATCAAGAAATCTTTTCTCTTTTATTTAGCTTATTGACAGCTTACAGCAATTGGATAAAATATATGTTTGCGAGTCAAAAGGAAACATTTATCTTTCTCTCTACCTGAATTCATTCAGAATTCAGAAAATATTATTTAATATTCTAATTTTATGGCAATATACTTATTTACATAAGTATAATAAATATTTGTTTTCTTTTTGTCACAGGAAACATTGGTTATTTTACCACGGCTTTGACAGGAATAGCATATTTGCAGATATGACCAGATTGTTTTAAGGAATTAAAGTTGACTTTATAAGGCCAATAGACTTGGAAAAAGACTGGCTTGCTGCTTTGTCTGGTACTGGCCTGACCTTGCAGTAAGTGAAGAATGTCACTCTCAGACTAGCCTGGGAACCTCAACGTATTTTGAGGCCTCAAAAAGCGTAGAATTCACCCAATTCATACAGGTATTACAAACGTAGTCCGATGATGAAACCTTGTCTTGGTTTGTACCCTCAAGAGGTTTTGAAAGGTCTAATCCAAAATTCCTTATGAAACAGTTCCAGCAAAGCCGAGTAAAAGGAGCCTACAGGGGTAATCACTCTTCTTGCTGAACTTATTGCAAATAATCAGGTCAAGTATAATAAGACTAAAACTTATTTTACAAATAAATTGGTTTTATTTTATCTTTGGTAAAACTGGAGGGACTGGAGAGAGAAAACTTATGTTTCAATAGCACACCTGTTATTACATTCTAGCCCTGACCATTGTTTTTGACTTTTTATTGTTTGCCTATATTTCGGACTGAATCCTAAATTACATCCTGGCAATAGTAAGTCTCTGAAGAATAACAAGGATTTAATTTTTTGTGTGAATTTTTTAGTTGACTCCCGAATGGAATAGTTTTTTTCTGTGTTGTTCTGACATACAAATTCTCTTTTTGATTATAATCCTCATGTGCATTGTATTTCTATTATTCAAATCACTAGTGTTATGTATCTCTCTTTTCTTTTTATTTTTTTTTATTTTTTCTGAGTAAACTAAAATCACGATATTCCAAAGACTAGAGACGATTTAGCTGCATAAATCAGTGACTTGACTGAGATCTCATTTTTTGCCATTCTATGATGCCATCCCAATTTTTCTTTTGCACATTTTTAAAATTCCTGAGACGTCTCCTCTTTCCCCCTGACTTGGGACAGGACTACCTGGAAATGAGCCTCCCAATGACAAGGGACACCTTGACACTCAGACTTTGATCATCAATGCTTTCAAGAAGAACGATTTTTGATCAAAAGGGGGGATGAGAAAGAGAAGAAACATTTTAATGTAAGAATGCAAGCCCCCTTTAGCTATCAGGCCCAGAGAAGCATTGAAATGAGACAGTGGTCACACCTCACGTCCCCCTTGAGCTAAATGGGGACTCTAGACTAACTGATGCCAACTAGCTGCAAAACGCCACGCGCTGGACATCATAACTTACACCCTATTTTCAACAATACATAGCCAATCACTAACCAAGGTTCTTTCTGTAAACCAGTGAGAATTCTTGTTGAACAATTTTGTATCCACCTATTCCTTATCTCTTTTGCCTTAAAAAATCCGTTTGTAACAAAGGCTGAATGGAGCCTTCCCGAAGGCAACTTGGAAGTTTGTTCTGGGCAGCTGTTCTTAACCTTGGTCCAAATAAAAGCTCTATATTAATTTTGCCTCAGTTTCTTTATTTAGGTCAACAATATTATCTTCTAAGTCATGTTTGCTATTTAATTTTTTATATTTGTTTATTTAATCCAAATTTGTGTGTATTTATACATAATCTTTAAGATTTTTTCTAATATCATTTTTGCTGTGGTGCATGTGTGTGTGTGCTATGTGTGAGTTTATGTGTCTGTGTTTCCTTGATCAACTTGCCAAAACTTTATTTATTTTCCTGGAATTTTGAAGAAAAAAAACTTTAAGCCTTATTTATAAAATTTATTTTTATTTTATCATTAAATTCTGATGTTATAATTATTATGTTCTTTCTCCTACTTTATTTGAGCTTATTTTATTCCTTTTCTCACTTTTTCAGTTAAATGCCTACTTTCAGGTTCTAAATCTAAAAAAAAATAGACAAAAGGAGCCAAACAAGAATAGATATTTGGTTTATACAGAGATGTCTGATAATGACTAAATCACAGGAAAGCTGGGGTCTCTGAGAAGAAAAGAGCACACACCTTACAGGAGCAGCCAGCGTCTACACATGGCCGAAATCCATGTGCCCCACCCTCCTGTAACATGTGTCAGTGGATGTTGAGTTCTCATCAGGGTTCCCGCTCAGATTACACATTCCTGAGAGGAAGAGTGAAAAAGGGGAAGAGTGGGCTAGTAACCGTGTGTCCTCCAACGCCCACAACTGTATGGAGGAGAAACATCTTTCCCAGGATTATCAGGAAAATAATGTAACCCTGAATGATTTATATCTTTTCTAATCTTATTGGTTTAATTATGAAGGCTGTGGTCATCCAGCTTTGTGCAAATACCTCTAGAAGGACATACAAAATGGTCTTTTCCCATATATAGTGCCCCCCATCAGATGTTAACTACTGTCCCCAAACTGTGTGTGTCCTCTCAGCTCTGCATTTACACATATGTGCAGAACAACAAATTTTAAGGGGAGGTAAACTTATAATATTGCTCTATATGAATTGTTCTCCAAGACGCCCTTTCTTTTTTCATTTAACGATGTCTTAAGGTCTTTCTGGGGTAGATATAGGTCCATGCATATTTTAATGATTTTATAATAATCTATTTTACAGACATAAATTAATAAAGTGAATCATGTTTCTACTGATAATATTTAAGTTGCTTTCTACTTTTGGCTATTATAACCAATGAAGCAGTAAATATTCTTGCATAGAGATTTTACTATACCTGTTTAATTGCCTTTACATTTTGATATATAATGGAATAAATTCTTTCTAAAAGCTGTCACCAATTGGTACATCCTCTGATAGCCTGTGAGAGGAGCCATGATTATAACTCTTCACTGACACTTCATATCACTCTACATATTTTTTAAACTGCCACACTGATAGCCAAAAAACATGATATTTTATCTCTATTTGAAAATACATTTTCTTGTCTACTTGTGGGAATAAATATTCACATATTTATTTGTCATCTTATAACTTCAGCTTTGAAGTTGTTACTTTGTATGATGTCATTTTGTGGGTTTTTTCACCACTGACTTTGAGGAATATTTTGTTTCAGACACCAATCCATTGTTGTATATATACATTGCCATAAATATTTGTGCAGTTTTTTTTAAACTTTATGGCTATATTTGTCATATAGAACTGTTAATATTACTGTGGGCAATTGTGCTTATCTTTTGCCTTAATTTTGAGTATTTTGTATCTTATTCAAATTTCTTCAGTATCTTTATGTTATAAAGATAATCGCCCATGTTTTCTATTGAAATTTCGATTTTTTTCCCACGGGTAGATATTTAATTCAGATGTAACTTATTTGAAGACATGGTATTATAGGGTTTTTAAAATTTCTTTTGTATAACCACAACATTTTAAAAATGTTTATTTTTTATATGCCGAATTCCCATATATATGTGAGATTCTCTGGTTCTCTTTTATTATTTTATTTTTATTATTGATGACAATTTGTGTTTCATGCTTACTCCTGAAATATTAATATTAATACAACATTTTAGTTACTATATAATTTTATAATAATTCCTAACATTTTTTAGTACATGTGTACCTTCACCCACTTCAGATATGTCCAGAGAGAAGAATGAAAATCTCTCCAAGAACTTTCCATACAGCCAAGGAGATGTTCGTCACAAAACCTGCCAAGCCAGATTTCATTAGTTCTGTGAACAAATGACTTGTTTATTCACAGGAAGTGTTTATTATGAATCTTCTGTGCCTTCCCCACCATCATGTGTGAGAGAGACCAGATAACGCATTGTTTTTATTCTTAGGTGGCTGGTACAGGGGGGGTTAAAATCAAACCTGATGGAAAGGAAGGAGAATCATCTGGAACTCTTGTACTTTGAAGTAGAATCAATGACTGGATAAGCACTTGGATTATCTCCTTGTATAGGAGCCAGGATAAAATGAATATTTCATGATGAGAAGGGTAAGATGTATTAGATAAAATGTTATATATTCATCAATAACCCTTTCTTACTTTTCCCGGGTGCAGAGCTACTCTGCATTTCCAATTCTTCTTTGAAGTTTGTTGGGACTTTCTACTCCACATATCTGTTCTGCTAGTCATCATGTTAACTTTTAAGCAAATGCATTTACTCTTAGAGCTTCCTGTCAATGTCAAACTATATTGCTAACCGCGTTTCAACCCTAGGCTCCCACAGAGCAAAGCAACAATTCTGGTATGATTTGAATACTTCTCTTCCTCCTGAACTCTCATTTTTTGTGGATAGAAGACGTACTTAACAGCTCAGTTAAGTGCTATAGCTTGATTACCTGTAACTGTTTAGAGTTAATTGTTATACTTTTGCCATACATATCCTCCACATACTTAGATTTATTTCTCAATTTTCAGGGAGTATGTTAATGAATAAATTTTTGTAAAAGAGGAAGTATAGTCCATATATAGTTTCTTTTCATTAATGTCTAAAAAATTTAGTTTTACTTATAGTTGGATGGAAGTTTTGATGGTGTTGGATTTTTTAGTTCAAAATCCTTCATTCTTAGTTGCTATTTTCTAGAATCCAGTGTTTTAGATGAGAAGTTGGATGTTAGTCTAAATCTTAAAAGGATATTGGCTATCATGGATCTAACCTGCGTGTCTTCTGCTTTGTGTCTTTTAAATCTTATTGCTGTGAATGTTTAAACTTTATGTTGAGATAATTTTTAGTTTTATCTTCCAATTGCTAAAATAATTATTATCTATGACAATTCTGTTAACTATCTTTATATTGTAACTTTTAATCTTAGTGATCATGTTTTTATTTTCTATTTTTCAGAGCACCCTTTCTTTCATCTATATGACAATATAAATACAAAATATTTAAAATCCTTCCGTGGTCAATATTAACTCTGATTCCCCTAGTGCTAGTTCTCCTGTCTGTTCATTTTGATTTTCTCCTTTGATTTCTCCCTTTCATGGTATTAGGTTTTTTCAGTTATTTTTTTTTCCTCCAATCTCTGGTGACTTTTTTTTTTTTTTTGCTTGCTGGTTTGTATGTATTAAGGAGCTTATAGATTCAGCTGAGATCATAGTCCATGGGGATTTTCTTGCCACATGTGACATTATTATGGCCAGAGCAATGAGTGCTGAGGCTACTATGTCCAGTGGGCAGGAAGGTGCAAGTGTGCAGCTTTCACCCTAAAGGTGTATAAGAGTCTGTCTGAGCAATGTGATGGCCCTGTCCTCCACAGTGGAAGCCCCTGGCAGAATCCCCATGCTCTATAGAAGGAAGTCCTGCAGGCTTTATCCAGTTAAAAAAATGTCACAAACAGCAGGTCTGAAAGCAAGGGGTCGTGACAACCATTCTGTAATCTTTTAATTAGTTACATGGTTAAAAAATATGTTCTTTGCTCTTGCTTTCTATAATCTTGTTTTTGAGGTATTCTTTTGAAAAAATTTAATTGTTTACAAGTTCCCTCTTTTGTTTGTACAGATTTCAGAGTTCCTCAGTTACGTTAGGTTTAGGGATCAACATATGCCATTAGCTTAATATCTTTCGGAAATACTCTATGTTTTCGTGCTTCTGATGGCATCCTTCCTAATATTTTAGCATTAATGCTTGTTTTTTCCTATTTCAGAGTAATTCTGTCATTTTCATGAGATTTTGAGAAAAACAAGGGGAAAATATTCATGATCAGTGCATTATTTTGAATAAGAACTCAGATTAATTTTTTTCCCTTTATTTTTTAAATTCATTAAATTCACCATCACTAGCCTGGGTAGTACCTCTTTAATTAAGAGTTCCAATGGGAAGCCTTAATCCTCAACTCAATGTAATTTATTTTTTTCTTTACTTATTACTTATTTATCTGTTCTACCGCTT
Source organism: Propithecus coquereli (assembly GCF_000956105.1). Lineage (NCBI taxonomy): Eukaryota > Metazoa > Chordata > Mammalia > Primates > Indriidae > Propithecus > Propithecus coquereli. Next base: position 4,386,048 of record NW_012134858.1, read on the forward strand.
TTTTCTTTATTGTGTGTCTTTATGCATAAATATACATAAATACTCTGTCTTTATAGATTCTATCCTTGAACTAACATTCATCTCTGTATCCTTTTCTACTAAATTCTGTTTGACATTTTACAAACAAGGTTTTTAATTCACTATTCATTTTCTACAGTTTCCAACCTGATATCCCCAACCTTCATTGACATTATGATTTTTGATAATCTAAATTTTCATTTGAAAACAGTATTTTCCGATTGTTCATTTTGTTTTTCCACACCTTTAAACTCAGATCTTGATAAATGTGTGAAGTAAAATATCTCTTGAAGACAAAATATCTTTTTGTCTTCTTAGACTAAATTTGTTTTAGAGGGAAACATCTGCTCTTATTCTCCAATTTCTTATAATCATGTTATGTTTTGGTTTTCTGTTTGCTCTCATTAAAGAAGGATCTCCGTGTTTGTCTAATATTGAGAATCAAGATGGACGTGGTTAGAGACCAGGCAGAGCTCTGCTCTCATTTCTGGGGCTGGATGGGTTAGAGAGGCATGTTGATATTTGCTGTCCTGTTCTTTTGTGCAGGGATGTATAATGATCTGAGCACGCAAGAGTAATCAAGAGGTAACTGCACCTGTTCACCTGTAAAATCAGGGAGCTTTACCCCTCTCTCTCTGCTGAAGGCTTTCTCTGGCTTTTTATCTTCTCATCACCCTCTTCTTCCCTCTCCTCCCCCTCCTCTGCTCCCTTCCATTTCCCTGCCTCCTCCTCCTCCTCCTCCTCCTCCTCCTCCTCCATTGTGACAGCTTGAGAATAGCGTGAGCCCTGCATACCCCTGGACTCCAAATCCTTAGATTCAACCAACCACTGATCAAAAATGTTTGAAAAAAAAAATAGATGGTTATGTCTGTACTGAACATGTACAGACTTTTTTCCTTGTCATTATTTCCTAAAAAATACAATATAACAGTTATTTACATAGCATTTGCATTGCATTAGGTATGATAAATAATCTGGAAATGATTTAACCTATTTGAGAGGATGTTTGTAGGTTATATGCAAACACTACACCATTTTATATCAGGGACTTACACATCACGCATTTTGGTATCCAAAGGAGTCCTGGAACCAATGCCCCAGGAATACTGAGCGACGGACGACTGTGTCTGGATTAGAGCACCTGTCTTGTAGAGTCCGAGCGCCCCTCATTAGGCGCTCCTCTGAGCAGCGCAGCCTCCTTTCCTTAGTGCGATGTCCCCGGGGATAAGTCTGCTGTGCTGGTTACCACTGGCACTGGTAGGGCTGCATTTGCACTCTGCCAATTATGTGATGGCCAAAGCTGACCTTCCAGCTCTGCTTCTTGAAATTTGGCATTGATGTGGGGATTTTGCTGGAGGCCCTCTGCCCACTCGAAGCACAGGCAGCTCTGTAGGAGTGGGTCAGCCCTTTATGTTACCCAGCGTTCTTACTCTAGTTCACAGTCTTTGAGGTTTTGTTTTGCCTTTGGGTGCCATGCTTTCTTAGTTTCACGTGGTGATATATGTTTCTTCCAATTTTATATTTCACTATTCATTTTAGTGGAGCTGTGAAAGGGACAAGTTCAATGAGTGGTTTTAAATTGCCATTTGAACCGAAAGCCCTACCGAGTCTATGTTCAGCCAAGTCAGTTTTGCTCTCTTTGATTCTCTAACATTGATTTTAATTCAGTTTCATTTGTTGTTTGGGTGCCTCGAAATCCTCTTATCATCTACCTCCCTGTCAATTTCACCCTCTTAATCCTTCCCTCCTTCTACTGAATTTCTGTCTCTGTCTTTCATTTGCTTAAGGCTTTCTACTCTTGTTTCACAGAGAAAATGCCTTCTTTTTTATTGAGGATGCCAAACTCTTTTTGATGTTTTATTCTCATCTTCTGTTGACAATTTCCATATCATTCCCGGGGTCTTGCTACTTCCCTGAGTTTCTGGGTTGTGCTGTTTTTGTCTCACTCTGGGGTATGCACCCCATGTAGTGGTTTTTCTCTCTATTCACTGTGAAGGTCAAGGATTGTGTAAGAGTCAGAGGTACTAAAGGATAAAATTATATAATTTTTAAATATTAATGTATTAATAGACAAGTGGTTTTATTATATTAGACACTTATAAAATAGTTTTGATGCAAAAAAATCCTAAACAAGATTTTAGCAAATCAAATTCAGTGAGATATTATTAATAAAAAGACAATATGTTATGAAGAAGTAAAGTTAACCTAGATCTGTAGTGCTTATTTAATATTTAAACATCAACCAATGCGATATGCACATTTATCAAAAGAAAGGAGAAAAGTCATGTGATCACTGTGACATATACAGAAAGAGCATTTGATGATATTCTAGACCCATTTATGTTTTCTTTAAAAAATGGCAAGCTAGGATGAATATCTCTAAAATATCTACAGTAAAAAGCATATTATTTTTGAAATATTAATTTTTCCAACTAAGAGGACAAATAAAACCAAAATGCCTGATCTCGTTGCTGCTATCCAACCCTGTGCTGCAAGTCTAGCCAATGCGATCCAGACATAGTGTTCACTATAGTAGTGGATCCTAATGCTTCTCTAGAAATTTTTGACTTCTTGTTTTTATGCAGTGAGAAGAAAGTACTATTGTTCCACAGTAGAAAGTAAATGATGACCCAGAAAAATTGGGTTAAGTTACAGGTTCATCACCAAATTTTGGAAGAGAAGGGATTTCAATACCTTTGTATTTTAATGAAACGTGCCCTCACATTTTTTAGGTCACTGCTGCCAAAGAGCTTACTGCAAAATTAGAAGAAAAAAAACATACAGAAGCGTTAACAAATGATAAATAGTTTTAGATTTACAACGTATAATAAATAACAAAGCTTCCATAACATCAACACTCAGTGCTCCCTCCTGTCTATGACGGGACTGCTTAGCCTTTATTTTCCACATCCACTGCATGTACACCCGGTCCACACTTTCCCACATTTTCTTCTAACTCTTCTGACTGGCAGCCCCAAAATTTCATGTGCCCGACCAACTACAAAAGAGCTACCACAGACTGGTACACCAAGTGTCTAGCTGGGACAGCGGTGTGAAATACCTGAGACCAAAGGGAGTTAGGGGGAACCTGGCCACTCCTCAGGAGCACAATTTGTCAAGCTTCCTTCACGCAGTCATCGAAAGAGACGGGTTAGTTAAGCCCAGCCTGGGAAAAGTATGTACGCAATGTGTTGTTTCTCCCTGGCTGCTCACAAACTTTTACTCTTTATAGTGGATTTTTGCAATTTGATTATGACACACCTAGGTGCGGTTCTCCTCAAATACATGATGTTCAGTGTTTGCTGAGCTGCTTGAATCTGTATGTTTTAAAACAAATTTGGGAAGATTTTGGACATTAATTCTTTAAATATTTTTCTCCTCCTTTCTCTCTCCCTCTCTTCCATGATTTCAATCCAGGTCTTCGGAAATTGTCCCCAGGACTCATAGACTCTCTTTAACATATTTTTTGAAATTTTTTCATACTTTCCTTTAGATTGTAAGATTTACATTGATTTATCTTCATGTTTACAGATTCCTTCCTCTCCTTTGCTGCACTTTTATTAAGCTCATCTGTTGAAAAATTTATTTCAGGTATTCTATTTTGTAGGTATAGAATGTCCAATGTGTTATTTTTTATACTATCTATTTTTTTGCTGAGATTTACTATTTTTCATTTATTCTAAGTGTCTTATCAATCTATTTTTCTTTATTTTAGTTAGCATACTTATAATAGGCTGTTTAACATCCTTCCCTGATATTTTTAGCATCTGCATCATCTCAAGATTGGCATCTCCTGCCTATCTTTTTTCTTGTTCTTTATATGTCAACCTTGGATTGTCCTGGATATTTAGAATGTTATGTTGTTTGGATTCTTACATTTCTGCAGAGATTGTTGATTTTTCTTTTTAAGTAGGCAATTAGTTTGTTAGGCTCTAATCCAACTGATCATACCTGTGGTGAATAGTGGTCCAAAAATCAATTTATGCCTTTGAGCTCAAGTTCAAGCTGCTTCAGTTTGCCTCTCATATACATGGTTTAGAAGTCAGTCATAGACTTTTACAAAATTTGTACATAGTATTAGGAGTTCCATAATTTTACTTCTCTCTTACTCTCTTATTTCTAGTGTTTCTCCCTCATTCTCTGGTAGCCTTGGTAGTTCCAGGGCTTTGTCCATTGAATAAGAAAACTAGTAGGTTTTCTACTGAAGTTTTAGCCACTTGGTGCAATGGTGATAATTTTGACTGTGGCTGCCTTTGTGGAAAAATTGCAAGATGTATATATAGGAACTCACTATCTGCTAGATACTTTTTTTAAACTCTGACTTCCCCCACAATACTGGCTGCCTTTGTTTAGTCTTCAGAGCCCTCAAAATGGGTGTTTGGGGTTTGGTTTTGTTTTGTTGTTAAGCTAATTCAGAGTTTGTAGCTACTATTTTTGGTCAGATCCATTTATTAGGAGTTTGCTCCTCCATACTGAGTGTCAATCCTAGAGTTTTCAGACTGTCCAAGGACAGGAACAGAAATCCCCACAAACTTAATGCCATAGATGATTGGCTGGTATTAGATTTCTTGCTAATTCCAGCATGTGAGGCTGATCCAGATTAAGGATTACTTAGAAAAAGCACTTTCACAATACCAACTGTTTTATATACATGCATGTGAATTTGCATGTAACAGAATGTTGAAGTTAAAGTTTTAACCAAAGCACCAAAGTACTAAAGATGCTGCTCATAAAATGAAGTATAACAGACCAAAGCAGGATTTTAAAATATGTAGCTAATAACTGATTTCCTGACTCATGGCCACCTTACACGGTGAATCCTGACACAAATCTAGGGTATAAGGGTTGACAGAATGGAGACAAAAATGAGATTTTATGATGAAATTTCTTTGACAAAAACTGATGCTGTACCTGGCTTACCTGGTCCTCACCAAGTGGGTAGCTAAGTAAGGGTGCTACCTTCTTCGCTGCAAGGTGGGAGACGGGGATTTCACAGACACCTCACAGAAAGCTTGAGATGGGAGACGATTGGAAAGAGGATCGACTTGTGTGAAGGCACATGGACGTCAGGCAGGAGAGGCTGGCAAACTGCTTTTCCCATAAGGAAGAAGGCAAGTGAGTCACTGCTGCGTTTGGGAAACAGCTTAATTCCCCTGCGTTGGCAGTTCAGAGGAAGGAGCATTTTCTGGGAACCAGATGCATACTCTGCAGGAGAGAGAGCCAGCCTGGAGCTATTTCGTGGTCTTCTCAAGAACACTATGAAACGAGGTGGTAAAATCCCAATAGTAAGAGTAGATGGAAACCTCTAAAGACAAGGTACCGGGTGCAAGTGGGTAGGTGAAGGAGTGCGGGAAACTGCACGTGGCATACCCAGCAGTGGGGCCTCCGCATTTCTGCAAAGGAACCCCAGACAGTCACAACCAACATCTGCCAGGGCCAGGGACCTCAAAGCCCACTTGTGATGGTGACAGCTCTACAAAGAACTTCTCTGTCATTTTTCCTTCTCCTGCCTCCCTGGAATGATTGGCGAAGAGAGACCCATGAATTTTTCTTCCGCTGTAGTAACCAATGTTATCTTTGAAGATTTTTAAAATCTTTGGAACTTGGCATTGTAATTTATGAATTGAGCCTATGTTTGTGAAGTAAAGAAACAAGACATTGCTATTGTCTAAGAGTGATGCCTTCTGTCACGGGGCCTAGCCAATATTGAGATATAATCGAAGTCTTTTTTTTATTATTTTATACTATAATTTGTGCTTGTGCAATGTGCTGACATTATACACATCCATAAAGAAAAGAGTGAGAAATCGATTTTGTTTGAGTATTCTGGAGAGCAGCAGGAGGGATGTGACATTTGCAGTGGGTCTCGTTGAATAACAAAAAAAGAAAGCAGTGTGAGCAAAGACAAGGAGTTTTGAAATCACACAGTATGTTATAGGCAGCAAGGAGAATTATGACATATAGAGACAGGGTGGATGAAGAGAAAGGCAAATTTGCAAAAGTGGCCTGAAGGCCATATATTAAAAATACTGTGTACTATGTGGATTTATAGCAAAATAATGAGGGAGTAGGAAACTATCAAATTCCTAGTATCAGGAACTATTGTGTTTTAGAAAGGTAACCTTGTCAGCACACTGGAGGAAAAGTTAGAAGGAAAAAGACTAGAGGCAGAGGCATGTTTGTCGGCAGTTGCGGCAGTGCAATCGAGAGGCTATTCTCACCCAGAATACGGAAGAGGCGGTGGCGGTAGAGGTGCTAGATTTGGGGACCCGCAGAAGATGGGGAAAACCAAGACGGAATGGCTGAGGGCAATACTCAGATTTCCTGGTTTGAAGTCTTCGGCTGGCTCATGAGACTGCTGAAACAACACTGGTTAGAGGAGGAGCGTCAGGTTTGATCGAGTGGAAAATGAAGCTGACTTTGATGTTAGCGTCAACTTACTTGTAAGATATCTAAATGCAGGTATTAATTAGGTAGTTAGAAAGAGCTTCCACTGTTTCAGTAGCTAAGAGTCGTAAAAAAGATTAGTATTTATAAGTCTGGTTTGGTGTATGGGCATAGAAACAGGCATTGAAAATCATATTAGAGAAAAAGAAAGGAGAAAAACTGGCTAAGAGAGAAAAAGAGGTGTTACGGGTGTGAGAAGTAGAAGAGAATGACATCGCAGGAATCATAGGAAGGAAAGAGACATTTTAAAAAATGATGGGGTTAACCCCATTGCCAAATTATGCAGATAAACCGAACAGGATGAGAACTGAAAAGAATCCACTGTGTTTGATTATTAGACAATACATCTGGCCTTTGTATGGACTATTTAACAGAGCGGGGGGTCAGGAGCCAGGATGCTGTGGAGAGTGAATGAAAGGCAACAAGTTGAAAGCAGTGAATACTGGCTGGGTGGCTGGGTTACCTAAAGAATCATTGTTGAAGAAGAGGAGAGAGCTAGATGAGTTTAGGTGCTAGTTTCAGAATAGAGAAGCTGAAAGAATGTGTGATAACAGAGACAGTATGGATATAAACTACTAGGAAAGACACAGAGATTAAAAATTATTTTGATGGTGACTTCTGCAACTTCTACAATGATTAAGAGTGCCACTGGCGGGTAACAGAATCTAATATGTTCTTACAAAGTATGGTTCCTTGTCATTGTACCCTTCGGCCAACTTTAATTAATTTAGATCTTGAGATAATACTTGACAATTGTGTAAGAAAAATTGGATAGATAAAGCAAAATGCAAATAATCGTTCTGCAGCTGATCTGGAATGAAGTGCTAAATGCTTTCTCTTAGACCTCTGCGCTGTTCTGTCTCTAAATTATTTTCTTGCATTGTTTTAAAGACAGAATTTATTGGCTGACCAATAATAGAACACTTAGGGTCTGTTTCTTTTTTTTTTTCCTTGTCATTTAAGGTTGTTCTGTCCCACACTTGGTTGTCTACTGATTTATATTGGGCCACAGAAAAGGCAGTGAGTTTGAAACCAAACATTTGAACTTTAATACTAGTTTTATTGTCTCTTAGGTGTATGACCTTGACTGAAAATTAACTCTGAGACTCAGTTTCCTCAGCTACAATGTGCACATAACACCGCCTCCCCTTTGTGAGGGATGGTGATGATTCATGTTGAGCAGCTACCGTGCCACTTTACAGGTAGTAGCTGCTTAGCAAATGTGAATGTTAACGTTATATATAACCCAGCTTTCCCAAAAGCTGTTTTACAGTACACCTGTCTGAGGACTTTTCATGGGGGAATAGTGTTTGCTCCTCTTGGAAAATGACATGCTCATTATTACATTACAGGTTTGGAGAAGTGGGTGATGGGGGCACGTTTGACACCGCAGTGAAAGTCGCAAAACTTGCAGGCTGTGCTCAGGTGTGAACAAAAGAGAAAAATTTTTAGATGATTAATTTTAGTTTTTATCTCTTATTTTATTCCTGAGTCTCCGTATCCTCCTAGGTGATGTGCATGTACAGAAGGTTTGGAGGGGGGTGTTGGTGACAAATCTTGTTGTCTAAAGTTGTCTCATTCTGTTCCATTTTGAAAGTCACTGTCAAGTCTTCTCAGTGTCACTTGATAAACTATTGAATATTTAGTCAAATTCAAGGTTCATACTCTTTACCAGAGTTGATTTTTCCCTTTGCTAATGACTTCCCTGGGTCCCCAGGGAGGGAGGGAAGGGACTACTGCTTCGCATGAGGGTCCTTGTGCCACTCTCTGGATTCAGGAAACTTCTGTGGTGATGACCCTTCCTTTGCCCGGATACTGGCATCCGGCTAGTGTCAGGGTCTCGGGGTCACGGCTGTTGAAATCCACGACCTATTTTTACATCACAGTTCCTGGTGGCTCTGTTGCTAACTTATGCTCATTATGGCTCTTGCTAGCCCTTCAAAATCCTTGCATTTCAGTCAAATATTCTCACTACGAGATGACCACTGCCAGAGAAACTCCTTCTCCTCTTCACATTGACCCCAGGGGAGGCCTATGGATCTTCATTTTAGCCATCTTCCACCTGCATCCTGGAAGCACACAGAACTTCTTTGAATTTCTTCTGGGCTGTGCGAGTGTAGACAGAGGGCAGGGATGGGGCCTCTGGTTCTTTCCCTTCCTAAACACAGGACGAGCTTCTCCTGCGGCACGTGCATGGCCTGCAGCGAGGGGAGACCCTCCAAGAATTCCAAAGAGAGCTTCCCTTTCAAACTTCTCAGGGCTTCTGCCACTCCGTCATCCTCTTTTCCTAGATTTTAACAACTAAGACTCTCTTTCTCCCTTTCATTAGCCTCTTTTCTCATTTCCCCCTCCCAGGAGCAAAACTCTCTCACCTTCACTTCTGATGGGAAGTGACAACATCTTTCTGTCAAATGTTCCTTCTTCCATCCGGTGGGCTTCTGTATTCTAGGACGGCGATGACTTTTTCTGTAAAGCAATGCGAAAACTGTTCAATTGGCAGAAAGCCATAGGGCATGATGATTTAAGAAAGTGGATACTTTATCATTTTAATTTGATTTTTTTTTACATTTACCTAACCCAATTTTCCCAAAATCTATTGATACACCGCCCCTCCCCCGTGCGCATATTGGTTATTGAGATATTGGCTATTGCCTGTCAGCTCCAAATCCATCTTTCTATACTCACTTTTGCGATGTTGAGGCTGGACTTCCACAAATCACTCCCTGACAAGATCTTCAAACGGGGGGCACTAAAGGGAGACACAGACTGGAAGAGGGATTGGAAGGCTTGCTCCTTCTTGTCCGCTTCCTCTTCCTGTAACCATCACCCCCATAACGCCTCTTCACCCTGCCAGAGGCCGTTCCTTCCTGTCGCAGCAGACAAAGTCAGTTTGCAGTGTTTCCAACATGTGTAGAGCCAGCCTTATGCTGTCTCCCTCAGAGACACCAGCACCAACCAAACACTACCTGCCTAGAGGATTGGGCCCAGGTCCATGGGTCCCCTTCTTTGGGCTCAGACACCAGCACCAGCAGTCTGAGTTTCCCGTCTACAGTGCCTCTTCTCCAAAGCTTCTAAATTAGAATTCCAATCTCTTCCTGTTGTTCCCCAACTCTAGGGTGGGTGCTGTTTCCTGCACGTGCTACCTCAATGATATATATAGTTAGAAACTTTACACCTATTGTACAACTCTGTATATTAAATATTCTCTGTTGCAGTTACTGATATAATTTCTATCTCCACCAGAGCTAGTGTTTCATGAAAGCCATATGGAACATGCTAACCTAACCGTTTGCTAGTGCGGCAGTGAGGGTGGTGATGAGAATGGTGATAGTGGTCATGTGTGTCTGTGTGAATGCACCTGTTGGTCATGTGTGTTTGGTGAGCACACTTGTGCTCAGCAGGGTGATCTCCAGCCAAGAAGGAAGAGAGACAGAGAGCCACTGAAGACTAAAATATACAGGGAAGGAAAATAGGTGTTAAGACTAAAACAATCTAATATACCTCCACCAGACTTTTCCTGAAACCCAATATTCACAGTCAACTCAAAGCACTGTCCATGAATGAAAATTGTCAGCATCATCTGGGAGCTTGTCAGAAACACAGACTCTCATGTTCCACCCCAGGTCTGCTACATTAGAATCTTCATTTAACTAGTGATGATTTTTATGCACATTATAGTTTGGCAAACACTGTGTTAGAAGAGATAGAATGAAAGGATGAAAAAAAGTGCTACATCAAGCAAAAATCATACATCTACATTCCGCTACCAGTTCCTGCCACTTACCTGTTTGTGGCTCTCCACATACCCTCAGAAATAGCCTTCGCTATACAGCAATTCTATAAATTAGAGAAGGCAGAAAGGGCCATCTGAGGAATATCTTAACCTGGTCTTCCCAGGTTCAGTATATTAGTCTAGGTGGAGCAGTAAGACCTGTAGGAAGAGCACACATACAGTCTTTTAGGTATTGCAATTAGTTTAAGAAAAGAAACAAGAAAAGATGAGTATAGACCATCACCTATTCTCTATGGTCTATATTTTCATTTTCTTACTGGGAGCATTTGTTGATGGCAGCAGGACAGAACTACATTTCAGGCTAGTAGAGTTGCCTGCTAACAGAATGCGGACCAGGGGATGGGCATGCTCTGTCCAGCTGTGTCTCAGAGAAGGTCTTTCTATCAAGATCTGAACAGGTATGTTGCCATCTAGGGCTGCCCACATACCTGACCAATGGTGACAAGCAGTCAACGAAGGTGTTTCCCTACTCACAGGCTGAAAATGTCCCCACAGAAAGATTTAGAGATATGACTGTGTGTAAAAAAAAAAAAAACCTAGGTTAAAAGTCTGGCTTCTATTTCTAGGTAGGGCAAGGGACAGAGGGGTCCTTTATAAATGTTGGATTTTCTTATGCTTCCATGAGGGTGGAGACCTGGGCTGACCTCTTGAGAGTGTCTCCAGATCTGGGAGGACCAAGTGACAAATCAGACACAGAGTATATCCCCTGCAGTCTTTCCCTGAGAACCTTAGAGGTACAGACATTCAAATAAAGAGCTGAGGAAATTGGGATATCTGTTGAATATTTCCCTATTTTGCTATATGTAACATTGTGGCCTCCAAGAACATTCTGCAGTACAGCAGATGTAGAAGACTCAGGGGGAAGCATATCTTTGACAGTTGTTAAGGAAATAGATCAGATTTTAAAAATATATATCTGATTTTTGTCCTCAGTTAGATAAAAAGGGAACACGAAAAAAGAATATAACATATAAGGAAAGACCAGATGAGATAAAAAAGACAAAATTCTGAGATAAAATAACATAAGCTAAATTTTTTAAAGCCTTCCATAAAACCACACACGAAAAAGCAATTTCAGGTTTAAAATAATCATGTGAGTCAAAAAAGAATAAAATTGCTGGTGCAGAAAGTTGAATTAGTGCTGAAGAAAATGTTTAAGAAATTATTCCAGAAATCAGAGGAAAAGACCAAAGATGATGGTAGTGGGGAGAAAAAGATTTAAAGGAAGACGGGAGAGAAAGAGAGAGAGGAAAAAACATATGAAAAAGACAAGAATTTAGAGCTGAAGAAAAGAGAATGCCCCAGTCTAAAAGAAGCATCAGAAATCAATAGGGACAAAGTTGATTGTTTAATGCCAGGTGCTTCAATAATTGGGAATAAATTACATCCCTCCCTTATATGATACCTCACAATAAATTTTATGGATTCAAATGTAAAAAAAAAAACCACACAAAATAAATTCAATGAAATAGAAGTAAATATTTACTAAATTGATGCTTAGAGAAGAACTTTCTAATCTTAGAAACAATGAAAGAAATCTAAGAAATCTCAATAAAAAGGTGGACAGAAGTAACTAAATTAACATTGAAGAGTAATGCAGTCAGAATGTGTCCACTCTTGAAGGCAAATCAATATCGGAATGTTGTTTCAGTAAATACAATAATGAGCTCTCGAATGTCTTTTCCAGGTGAATTTAGTCAACCGGGGAGGGTGTGAGAACCAGACCCCGACTCCTAACTGCCCTGTTGAGCTGGACAGACAAGACAACGTGCATCGACCAAGAAAGGACCTGCACGCCTCAAGGTCACTCTGTGTCTTGTCCATTGACTCAACATAAAACACTGTTATCGCTGGTCACCACAACATGTAGTCTCTCTCCTGCAAGGAACTGGCTTATGCAGCAGCTAGTGTGTTTATTCCAAGGACCTTCAAATTAAAGTGGGTTTTGAACTATTTATGCCTACTTCATCAACCATGCTGGTAGAGGAATTTTCCAAAACTCAGATTATCTACTGAAGGAAATGAAGAACTCAATATAGGAGAAAACTAGTTGACGGAAGGCAGTGGATCTGCTGATTATAATCCACCCTGAGATCTACTTCTAATACAGACTGAGGGGAAAGGACTCATGAGTCCAGATAATTTCTCTCCTTTCTCCTTCCTGGTATGAACAACTTTTATTTTTCTCTACATTTTCTCTCTCTTTGTCCTCTTTGTCCCTTGTCTGCCTCTTCATTTCCACTTTTGTCCTTTCCGAGTAAAATGAATAGATCAGGCTTTGGAAGAAGACAACCGCCCCCGCCCCCTGCCCAGTGCAGTCATTTCTGCAACTTATTGACTTTGAAACCTTAGATAATTATTTATGAGCCACAGTTTTCTCTTCTGTAAAATGGAGATAGGAATACTTAGCCTCCAGAGTTTTGCAAGGATTAAATGAGATAATGTGGGTACAGTGTTTGGAGGCAGCAGGAGTTCAGGAAATCTTAGATCCCTTTTCTCTCCCAGCACTTCTCCTTCTCAAGTTCTCTGCTAGGCTGAGCATTTCTGGGGGTCTCAAGCTTTACAATCCATAAAGCTCTCCTCACCTAAAGCCAATCTGTGAATGTCCTGTTACCTTTCAGCAGCAAAGAATAGAGGATAAGATCAGAATAATTCTATGTTGATCTCCTATCCTACAAACACCACCACCCCTCCTGCTCCTTCACCCAACTCCCCAGCTCCCACTCCCCATGTGCAGTTTGCTATGATCTGTCAGTTTAATCTCCTTAGGCTGGAGATGGTCAGAGTGTGAGCTTCTCCAAATTTAAGTGGCTTCCATAAGACCCTGTCTGAGGAAGAGATTGCTCAACACCATTTACAAAGATTCAAGGGCTCCTCTCTTAGAACTTTTTATTAATACCTGGATGTGGCCTGGGGATCTTCCAGGAATAACAGTCATTTTTGTCTTCATAACTGTCCAGACTAGTGGTTCTTTCATTCCACCTGAGGCAGGTAATGATTATTTAATCTCCTACCCCTTCTAGATAGCCCTGGAAAGAGGAGACCGGCTGGATTTCTACGTGGAATGCCCCAGCTTCCTTTTATGTCAGCGAGTATCATATTGTTCTCATCAGCTTGGAAGTATGGCTATGCTCGTGCTCACTGGTGCAGGGGCTGGGGGAACCTAATGTCATATAAAGATTTTAAGAGGTTTTCCCCTCATTACTAACCTGCCTGGGAAATGGGAGGCAAGGAGGTAAATAAAAGGTAATAAAAGCACATTCCATAAATCATAAAAAAATCCACAAGGATGGCTGTTTATAATTTAGCTCAAGTGTTGAGTACCTATTAAGACCTGCTAATATCTGGAAGGATAAAGACAAAGGAGATACAATGATGGTACTGAAGAGCTCACTCTCTTGCAGGAGAGACATGTATGCAAACAAGTAAGTGCAGTATCATGTGCACGGTTGTTGCAATGTAAGTCTGAGGGGCACCATGGTGGCATGCTGGGGGAGGGGTCAGTTGCAGTGGGGTGGGGGGGTGAACAGTGGTCCTCTTGAGTAGTCTTGCTGCACTTACTTGCATTCTCTGAGAGGTGTCTTTGAGACCCCATGTTAAATATCAGAGCTTTCTCACCACTGCTGAAACACCCACCCAGAAGCTATTTGGCCTTTCAAGGTCTTGATAAGTCTCTCATGTAATGTCTTATTCAACCAGAGGTACAGACTTCAATTCCAATTACATTTCTGAGAGACTTACAGGATCCAATTCAGGAGAAATGCTGAAAGCCATTTCATAGAATTCCAAATATGTTGTCCTTCTTTGAACTCCCACACTGAAGTCCCCAGTATTACAGAATGCCCAGCGTGGGTGGAATCTCTAAACCGTTCAGGGGAAGCAGCATGGAGAGAGTTGGGACACATTGGCCTCATGAAAGCAGCTCGTCTTGTCATGGCTAATCCATCTTACTAATTGACCACAAAAATATGTGGTGGGACTCAAAGAAAATGGCCCACATGGGCTACCTGCCCTCCCTTTAAGGCCACTGTCCTCTGAGTTCTATTAATATTTTTACTTTTTTCCAGGAAATTGTTCAATTTATGAATTTTCAGCAGGATATTTGTGTAAGCCCTTCCTGTGCAGCGCATCTCACCAATGGGTGAAATGTTTTGGAGTTAATGCCAATAAAGGAAGAGTTTTTGCTCCTTTAGCCTTGTCATGGTCAATTGCATTTGAATTAAAATTGTAGAGTAAAAATCTGCAAAGGAGCAGCCGTCGGTTAAAGCACACAATTTGGCATATCATGCTTCAGAACACTTGCACACAAGCACATTCAGAGGGCAAAATGGTTCCCTTAGTAACTATCTGAAGACTTTGGAGCCACATTTGGATAGAGAGAAGTCGCTTCATCTTCAGCATTGAATGTTAGACAACAAATTTCCATATTGTCATGCAAACTGACTCAGGCCAGAACAAAGCCCTCTCTCATGTTGAGGAATGCAGGCAGTCCTGACCTTGTCCCCCACTTTTGGGAGCTAAATTAATGAACAGGATCTTCAAGTTTTGACATAGGAGTGCCTTCAATTCTGAGCTAAAAAACCCAAATGCATATGATAGTTTCTCGATGAGATGGTAACTTAACAAAATTGAAGTTCAGGGAGGAAGAAGAGAGTCACTACTATCTCCAGGTAAATGTGTTAAGTAAATGTACTTAGATGCTCAAAAGGTAATTAGCATGTAAATTGAATTCTGAAGAGGAGAGCACAAATAATCATGTCACTAAGGACTTATCTACAGTGGATTTTTGGTGCCAGAGTTTGACCTGCAATCCTCTCTAACGATGTGATAATGAGCCGTGGAGGCCCTAAGGAGCTGTTGGCTAGCAATCCTTGTAAGGTGAGGTATCTGCACTCCTACAGGCCCGGTCAGTCCTGGAATGGAGCAATGAAGCCACCATCATCAGCTGCCATAACCTCTTTCAGGAAGAAAATGTTTTGCCAGGAATGACACTGGTGGAGCCTTCTGATCCGTTGAACTTGTCAAGGATTCCCAAGGAATGACTTAGACATCAAGAAATGAGAGAAGACCCAGCAAGATCTAAAGATGGTGGCATCTTTATACAACCTGCACCTACCCCCAGAGGGAGAT
>NW_012134858.1:4401485-4430418 GCF_000956105.1 Propithecus coquereli
GGGACTCAAAGAAAATGGCCCACATGGGCTACCTGCCCTCCCTTTAAGGCCACTGTCCTCTGAGTTCTATTAATATTTTTACTTTTTTTCAGGAAATTATCCAATTTATGAATTTTCAGCAAGATATTTGTGTAAGCCCTTCCTGTGCAGCACATCTCACCAATGGGTGAAATGTTTTGGAGTTAATGCCAATAAAGGAAGAGTTTTTGCTCCTTTAGCCTTGTCATGGTCAATTGCATTTAAATTAAAACTGTAGAGTAAAAATCTGCAAAGGAGCAGCCGTCGGTTAAAGCACACAGTTTGGCATATCATGCTTCAGAACACTTGCACACAAGCACATTCAGAGGGCAAAATGGTTCCCTTAGTAACTATTTGAAGACTTTGGAGCCACATTTGGATAGAGAGAAGTCGCTTCATCTTCAGCATTGAATGTTAGACAACAAATTTCCATATTGTCATGCAAACTGACTCATGCCAGAACAAAGCCCTCTCTCATATTGAGGAATGCAGGCAGTCTTGACCTTGTCCCCCACTTTTGGGAGCTAAATTAATGAACAGGATCTTCAAGTTTCGAAATAGGAGTGCCTTCAATTCTGGGATAAAAAACCCAAATGCATATGATAGTTTCTCGATGAGATGGTAACTTAACAAAATTGAAGTTCAAGGAGGAAGAAGAGAGTCACTACTATCTCCAGGTAAATGTGTTAAGTAAATGTATTTAGATGCTCAAAAGGTAATTAGCATGTAAATTGAATTCTGAAGAGGAGAACACAAATAATCATGTCACTAAGGACTTATCTACAGTGGATTTTTGGTGCCAGAGTTTGACCTGCAATCCTCTCTAACGATGTGATAATGAGCCGTGGAGGCCCTAAGGAGCTGTTGGCTAGCAATCCTTGTAAGGTGAGGTATCTGCACTCCTACAGGCCCGGTCAGTCCTGGAATGGAGCAATGAAGCCACCATCATCAGCTGCCATAACCTCTTTCAGGAAGAAAATGTTTTGCCAGAAATGACACTGGTGGAGCCTTCTGATCCGTTGAACTTGTCAAGGATTCCCAAGGAATGACTTAGACATCAAGAAATGAGAGAAGACCCAGCAAGATCTAAAGATGGTGGCATCTTTATACAACCTGCACCTACCCCCAGAGGGAGATGTCTGACCTTAAACACCAGACCCAGGCACACTTCTCATCCACAGGATTAATCCTAAACTTAGGCAAAAGGGAATAAGAAGTTCCTGCCCCACCTTCTGAACTCATCAACACTCCCTTGCAGTGGGTCTGGGTCTCTGCTAATTGAGTTCAAGGACTACGTGTCTGCCTCAAAGCAGAGAAATAAAACTTGTTCTAAGGTTTCATTCCTCTCAAAGATTGAGAACCTGTCTTGCTTTTGCCAGGGGATTTGAATTATTTCCCTAAACTCCTGGGCAAAAACTAAGAATGGAAAAAACCCCAGGGAAAAAACTAAGCCCAACCACTTCTTTTCAAGGTCCAGCTGAGAGTGGCTGGTGGCAGGCCAGACCCCAGCTAGACACACAATGGTAGTCAGAGCCCAGCAGATATGCTGAGAGTCACCACGGAAGGAAGCCAGAGGAGGGGACCTGAGTTACCTGGGAAGAGGACACAGGTTCTCAGAACAAAGGCGAGGAAGAAGAGCCAGGAGTTTCAAGTAGACCCATGCTAGAATATTATCTTAAAGGCAGTAGAATACATACGTGTGTGTGTGTGTGTGTGTGTGTGTGCGCGCGCGTGTGTGAAATGCAGCCAAACTTGACTGAAAATAGGGTCTGGGACAGGATGAGACCCTTGGAGTATGAGATTATCCACGGAGAAGATAGAGGTGAGCTTGTCCAAAGCCCTACCTCAACTGTCTTTAATTGGGAGTTGTCCCTTCTGTGGCTTGCTTTGGTTCTAATGTTTTAGAGAAGGCTGAACCGTTGTATGCATATGGACTGGATGCCAATCATCTGCCACGGCCTTCTAAGAACCCCATGTTCTGGCTCTCTGACTCCTGCTGACCCCAGAATCCCTTTTATACACCTTGGGATAAATTGTAGAGAGAAGTATACACTACGATGAACACCAGTAACAAGGGACATGGCCTAGTCTGTAAGGGTGAGATAAAGCCTGTCTGGGGAAGTGGCATGTAACAGGATATCTGAGGATGAGGGAGGAGTTGGGCAGGAGAAGGGTTCAGGGTGGCGGCAGTCACCAGTGAGAAGGCACGGCCACTGCAAAGGTCCTGAGGCACATGGCTGTGAAGGCTTCTTGCTCAGTGTGTCCTGGGTCAGTCTCCCTCCAACACGCCCTGCCCTGTTGCATCCCTGCCCTGGAGATGGCTGCCAGAGAGGAGGAAGGAAGGACGTGGCTGTGTTTATTGACAGAGATGCTCAACTTTCTCAGGGAGGAAAGGGCTGGGGAATGGGAAAATAGGCCGGTGCTCAAAGAGATCTGGTTTCCTCTTTCTAAGCACTTTGGCCAATGTTTCTGAATTGGAAATTAAAGAGAATATTTGGCAGTTCTGACATTTCACAACATTCTAGCTGACCTCCAGTCAAGCTAGGAAGAATAGCAAAGCTCAGTGTCAAAGGAAGTTGTTTGAGGGGAAGAGGGAGCAGAGAGAGAGAGAAAGTTCCATTTTCTTAGTATTGAATGACTTGGAACTCACTATATATTTACTCAACTGTGCATAGCAATTACCAAACAGCTAAATGGTCAAGAATTTCCATAAAGTAAAACACAAATACCTGATATTTATGTTTTAAAGTCTCCCCTTTCAAACCATCATAATTTAACCCTCAGCGTGGGGCTTTCCTGCTGACTCTGGGATTTGATCGACGGAAGGGACCAGCCACTGCATTTTGTCTCCATCGGGATCACATTATCAACATGTAATTTTGCCATATTAGAAAATAGCATTTGATTTCCAAGTAATGAGCAGTTGTGGGATGGCTTTTCCCTGCTGCCACCTAACACTACTGACACTCGCACCCCACTTGTGCAGAGGCCGAGACAGGCACCTGCTGCTTCTGGCAACTCTCGGGCAGGACTCTGGTGTCCCCGTGACCCATAGCCAAGCCACCCCTCAGGAATGGTACTGCCCAGAAATCCTGCTTCCCTCCTGAGAGCCCAGCGTTCTAGGAGCTTTTGGCCCCTCTCTGAAGAGGAGCATTTGCAAGAATCCTCTGTGTGATTGGCATCTTTCCTGAATGACAGGCCCATTGTCCTTCAGAGGGCTGAGGACACAGTGGATTGCGTATAGAAATGTACTTACAGGAACATTGCTCAGACAAACTCTTTCCAGAGAAGTCATGTCTCGATATTATAATTCATTCTGAGAGCCTTCCATGTTACACGTTCTGAGGTTCCACGTCCTAGGGAAAGGTAGTGACTGTTTGTGGTCTCAGAATCCCCAGAAGCCACAGCAAAGGGCATAATCAGCAGAGCAAACTGACAACCTACAGAATGGGAAAAAGTATTTGAAAACTACGCATCTGACAAAAGACTAATATCCAGAATCTACAAAGAACTCAAATCATCAAGAAAAAAACAAATAACCCCATCAAAAAGTGGGCAAAAAACTTGAACAGATTTTTTTTTCAAAAGAAGATAGACAAATGGCCAAAAGACATATGAAAATATGCTCAACATCACTAATCATCAGGGAAATGCAAATTAAAACCACAATGAAGTGCCACCTTACCTCTGTCACAATGTCCATTATTAAAAAGTCAAAAAGCAATAGATGCTGGCAGAGATGCGGTGAAAAGGGAACACTTATGCAATGCTGGTAGGAATGTAAACTAGTACAGCCTCTGTGAAAACAGCATGGAGATCCCTCAAAGAACTAAAACTGGACCTACCATTCGATCTTGCAATCCCACTACTGGGTATCTACTCAAAGGAAAAGAAGCCATTTTATAAAAAGACGCCTGCACCTGAATGTTTATCGCAGCACAATTCCCAACCGCAAAGATGTGGAATCAGCCTAAGTGCCCATGAACTGATGAGTAGATAAGGAAGATGTGGTATATATGCCACGGAGTACTACTCAGCCATAAAAAAGAATGAAATAATGTCTTTTGCAGCAACTTGGACGGAACTGGAGACCATTATCCTAAGTGAAGTATCACAGGGATGGAAAAAAAAATACCACATGTTCTCACTTATAAGTGGGAGCTGAAGGAGGGGTGTACATTGTCCTAAAGTGTATAACAGGCATTAAAACTAAGGAGGGGGTAGGATGGGAGAGGAGTGAGGGACAAAAAACTACCTACCATGTGCAATGTCCACTCTTCTGGTGATGGGTACACTAAAAGCCCTGACTTTAGCATGGCACAATCCATCCATGTAACAAAAAACACCTGTACCCCCTAAACCTACTGAAATTTTTTTAAAAAACCAAAAAGGGAAACAAAAAAAAAAAGACTCCCCAGAAGCAACTGTACTCAGAAAAATGCTGCACCAGCTACACAAACCATCAGAAAGAAGGGACACAAACAAAGAAGGAAAGCTGAGAACTGGCAAGCCCTTCGAGTCTGGGGAGGCCAACATAATAACAAAAGAAGATCAATAGTTGTGGAAAAGCCCCGGTCCCTTTCTGGGCACACATCCTTTTCTTGAGGGGAGAGGTGACGGGTGTAATTCTAAGGGAGGAGGGTGAGTTTAGCACTTGAGAATGCACACATGCGGAGCTAGGCTACGTCCGTGGATGCCCCTAGAGGTACGGCATGGACGATGCGAATTAGGAGCTCAGCTGGACAGGCGGTCAGGTTTCTTAGGAGAGGACAATGGCATGACACAACTTTCCCCAGGCTTCAGGGAACCAGCGGGACTGCAAAGCCTGGGATGCCCCTCCAAATGTGGAGACCTGAGGCCTGCTGGCTTGCTCCTCTGGCTTCGGAAAGGCGTTGTCCTGCCTGTGGCCACCTGACTGATCCTGGTGCCCAGCTGGGAAAGGGCTTGGACTGGGACTGGCCACAAGTCTGGGTAAAGCACCCCTGCGGCCACTTTCTAGTTGAATGATTCCTTTGTGCTCAAGAAAGACAACTGTTCACGTCTGGCCCTGACCTAGGTAGGAGAGGAGAATGTGGCTTATGCCTAACCTTGGGACTGTGATTTTCCGCAGACTCGAAGGTGGAAGCAACGCCAAGCGCATGCGGCCCCCACACACAGACCTGATTCTGATGGCCACAGCCTTTACCGCCAAGCTTTGTTTTGAATTCTCAAAGTACCCTTCAAAAAAACTTTCTTCCACAACGAACACTGTCTGATAGAAAACCACCAGCATGGGAGGAAGGTGGATTTGAGATAAAATCCAAGTTCTGACATAAATAAATAAGTGCATGACCTTGGACAAGTCATTGAACTTCTCTCCCGGAGAGATGATATTGACTCAAAACTTCAAACGTTGGGATGAGGAATAAATGCATGTCATATTCCTAAAGTCTAGCATTTTCCTTAATCCAGCATGTCCCAAACATCTATTTGACTATAAAACTTTCTCCCTCCCCTCTAATTTCTATTAATATTCAGAAAATCCCAGCTTTCCCCACCCACTGCTCCCCATTTTCCAGTCTTCCCCCTTCCTGTGTACATGAGATGCAGAACATTGAGGCTGGGCGTTACTGTTCCTTCTCCTCATACTAACTGACCTCTCTTGCTGTCAAGATACCATGAACTCTCATTGGGAACCCTCTTTCCTGGGGTGGCCTGACAGGGCTATAATAACCTGAGAATCTTTAGCAAAGTGACTGGGCTCCACTATGACCTTCCTGCATTTATCATTTAACAGGATGTATGTTTGATTTTTGACATGGATACTTTTCTTCCCAGAGCAATGTGGGGTTAAAGATGTCATTCAAGGACCCTCTTTGCGTCTTGTTGATCTTCCATTAAATTTCATCATGGTCATGTAAAGACCTGATTGTCCTTTGTCTATGCTGGGGAAAGGATTGGAGAGGTGGAGAGAAGGGTGCTCACAATAACTGAGCTCTTGCTGAGTGCTCCCACGGGAGGACGTGGCAAGGACACAAGTCGCAGGACTGGAGCTCTGAAGATGCAGGCTCTCCCTCTGCAAGACGGGGCAACAGCCCATTTACAAATGCACACAGGCCCAGCAAGGTCATTCAACTGGTCCATGTCTACGTTGCTATTAAATGGCACTGGATACATGCGAGGCCGATGGTTTGTTTTTCCTGCTACAGAATGAGACCCCAGCACTCTTCCTCTTCAGAAAGCCTGAGGGTTTAGGGTTGACCTCTCATGATTTGCTCTGCCCAGTGCTTTCTGCGGTCTGCACACAAAAACTCAGCTGCCTTTGTCCTGTTGACAATTGATGCTACAAGAGTCTCAAGGACCAAGAATCCTGGAGGATGAACTTTTGCCACTTGACCTGGTGGTGTCCTGGGAGATGCTTGAGTGATTGATCTTCCCACTGCGCCCTGGGAGGACCCAGTTCAGAGATCAAAGCTCAAGGTGCTTGAGAAGGCATAGATCAGGAATGTGCCCTTCACAGAAGACACGGAGACAACACCCCTGAATGAAAGGAACAGTATAATTAAATATAGCTAGAAGATTACATTAAAATTGGCACATAACCCAAATTTTATGTTCAGGTTTTATCCTCATCTCCAGCAGGGCTTTAAGATACTTTTGTTTCATAACAGTCACCAGGAAAAATAGAGGTATAGCTTATTCTAGGTCTGTAGCTTAAATTGTCTTTTTTGTAAAAAAAATAAAATAAAATAAAATAAAATAAATTCTCACACTAGATACAATTTCAGGCTATTTTAATTAGTTTTTTTATAAAAACACATTTGCAAGAATAGCCTGGTTTAAAATCTAATGGAATCATAGTTTGTAAATGCTCAGTTAAAAATCTAGGTGAATATGATTGTCCCATCAATGAGTGCTGTGGAAATGTGTTCATAGAAATTGGATTTTTGACGCTGCTTCATTTCCCAGGTGGCACGTTATCATCTCGTTAGCTACATTTTCCATTGGGTTGTTGCTGCAGATGTAGCCTCAATGTCAAAACGTTTGGGAAAAGCAGTATCATATTGCAAACAGACTCAGTGATACCTCGTTACCTTTTGGGGAAGGGGACAGAATACCCAAGTTCAACCCCATCACACCTACACTGACCTTACAGAAGCAAGATTCACACACCTGTGGGCTGGCTAGGCTATGATTGATTTAGAAGCCACGTGAGACTGAGGCTTGAAAGCTGCAAGTTGCTGGGGAGGATAGGACTGGCAGAGGCAGCTCTAAAATTGTCAATGCATAATTGTGTGTCTGCCAGGTTATCATTATTCACCCGGGGCTGCACACGGATCGCATTAATACACTGACAGCTGATTCCTTAGGAGAACAGTTGGGTAGAAAGTCATCCTCGCTCAGAAAAGATTCAACACCCAATCAGAGTGGGAGATTGAAGCGAATGTTCCCAAAGTTCCTCTCCATCTCTCTTTCTTTCTCTGGTCCCCCTTTGGGAACTCATTTATAATGTAGCAACCGTTGCAGGGCAATTTCTCTTCTGTACATCCATCTGAGAAGAGACTGTGCTATGTTGAGCATGCAAGGTTGGCCACTGAGGATTCCACTTATGGAAGGGCTCGATGGACATTTTGGGAGACAGAGTGGTCACTGGCACTTTGGAGTTGAGCATTGACATCAGTAAATGATGTGAATCTGATGCAAATGCTCCCCCTTAGCAGAAGAGGGAAGATGCTGGGACCAAGGCAGCCGGCAGGGTTGACTTTCGATGTGATGTCATAGGCACAGGTGGCTCTTCAGACGAATCCTACAGAGAATGTCCTTGAATTTACTGAGAGGAGGAGGAGGTAGGATAGGAAAGCAGACCAGCAACACCAACAGGACTGCTGTTATAACAGTGCAGAACTGAAAAGAGAGGGGCTGCAGGTTGGCACACTCAAAAAAACCAGGATAAAGTCATCATTTCCTTCACTTAGAAAAATCGAGACCGAACAGTGGGATGATGAAGACCCAGAAAGGAAGGGAGGAAGACTGCCAGCAAAGACGGTAGCCTTCGCAGAGAGCTTGGGGCCCATCCTGTCCGTGGTGAAGGGCCACACCAGAGCTTTGAGGTGGCGGCCACCAGCGGAGCTGTCCTGGCCCCCGGGGGACTTGTACATCCTATTCAGAGGGCAGGTGGGGGGCTCAGTAGACAAGTGAGCCGGAAGTGCCTCTAATTTCTCTCTGGCAACTCTCCGCTAGAGACAGCTGCAGTAACACCATGGATAAGAACACTGGGGCAGGGTCACACCACCTGGGTTCGAATCCTGGCCCTGCCACTTCTGACTACCAACGACATTGGGAAAGTTCACCGCCTGCAGAGGATGTGGAGATGCGCTGCCCGCTTCCCCTTCAAGAACGGACTCACCGCCCCGTTAAGAGGAGTGTGGGAAGCTGACAGCCTCTGGCTCGGGGCAGGGTCCACCTCAGCCGCCAGCTGCGGTCACGCTACTCTGGGGCAGCCCCAGCCAGTGACCAAGCATGGTGGCTGTGCCAGAGCCCACGCATCTCCTTTACAAGGGGCACTCCTCTAAGGGGCAGGCTTTGCCTCATCCCCCCTTGGGCCAGCGAGACTTTGCAGGGTGTGCCCGGCGGCCTGACCGTCTCCCTGAGCTGCTCTCTTTCCTTCCTGGCTCATTCATGGCAAGTTCTCCACCATAAAGTTCTCTGCTAACTCATCTTAGCAACTGCTTCCCAGAAAACCTAACTGGTGCCATGGCCCCGTGCCTTGGTT
Organism: Propithecus coquereli; assembly: GCF_000956105.1. Classification (NCBI taxonomy): domain Eukaryota; kingdom Metazoa; phylum Chordata; class Mammalia; order Primates; family Indriidae; genus Propithecus; species Propithecus coquereli. Next base: position 4,410,256 of record NW_012134858.1, read on the forward strand.
TCCTCATGTGTAAACAGAGCAGAATGATTTTAAAAACTCACTTATTGCTGTTACGAGGATGGATGAAATAATTCTGTAAAACCCTGTGACGTCCCAGCCACGTCAGCGGAGTGAGGATTGGAGAGGTCAGAGCTGTACTATTTTCTCTAAATAAAGAGCTCCAGTCGACCTTCCTCCCATTTCTTTCAGCATTTGACTGCTTGGGCGTGTCCCAGCACCCGTGCCTTTGGGACTGAGCCCGTTCTTCTGTTAGGAAGATTCTTCTTAAGGTTTTCCTCACACAGAGGCTTTCATCTGGCTGTCACTCGCTCACAGTCAGGATGATTAACCAATTATCCGGTGGAGGAGGCCTCCCCGGTCCCCGCAGAGGGAACCTAGGAATCTGGAACGAAGACCTGAATGCCCTGAGGTCCACACACTGGGCTTCTAGAACACAAGCCAAGAGTTCCAGAACAGGCTGCGGAGCACACTGAGCTATTCCTTTTGCTGGTATTCAACAGGGGTTACCATTAGCTTTCGGGCAACAGGTCTCAGAGACTGTAGGATGACCTTATTAGAAAGGGCTGGAGTGGCATGACTGCGCTGAGCCTCGATGTAGAAAATCACGTGTCACGAGCCAGTCTCGTTGTCAACAAGGACCCCAGAGACGGCAACAACCTTTGTCTGATGGTAAAATCTCTTCTCCTCAGACATTGCCAGCCGCGTGGCAGTGGTCACAGCCATGATCACAGAGAAAGAAGCCCAACGCCCTGACGACAGCCTCTAGCGGACTATACCACACCATGGGTGTGGGTGGAACTTACGCTTCCCTTTCCTCCTTTTGTCTGTCTTTCTCTCCTCTTCCACCTCCTCCCTCCCCCAGTCCTTTGCTTTCCTTCTTCTTCCTCAACTTCCCTGCATTTACACATTCAAGAAGCTTCACTGATTGATCCCTTGCTAGGTTCTGGAGTTACACAGAGAAATAAGTGAGAGCCGGTACAGTTAATAGTTTATTGTCTAAGAAACATCAGACAAAATAATAAAGTAACGTGGTTTGGGGCAATTATGGAAGATCTCACACAACGTGTAACTTGTAGGTTGGGCCTTGAAGAACAATCTGGAGCCTTCAGAGACTGGAGTGGAGCAAGGGTGGGGTAGGGCGCGGAGGTGCAAAGTGAACGGCGCATGTGGAATCAGAGAGCTGTGAAGCATCATGGCTTCAAAACGGTGTCGCCCAGTGCAGGACGGGCGCTCGGTGACCCAGCAGCCCCTGTGAAGCACATACTGCTGCTTCAGACAGTTGTCCAGCGGCTCAGAATCCGTGTCATGTCTGGAAGTTTTGCAAAGAACAAAGTATTCTTTATAAATAATAATCTTCACTATTTCAAACTGGGCAGGACTGGAGCCTGATGCATTTCCTCTCAGACTCCTGAAGGCTGTGTTTGCATGTCTTGGTTTACTCAGACTTGTAAGTGTAATCTTGCTAGAGAGAATGAGGTCCCCTAGAGTCAAGTGGCTTCTCTGTCCTCGTTTCTTCTTTAAATAGATCTACGCATCTGAACCCACGAACAGTCACTGATTTGTGTGTAACTCAAGAAAATAATGGAAATGTGGTCAAATGGCCAAAAATTAGGGAAGCTAAAACAAAACAAAACAAAAAAAAACAGGAAACACCAGGAACTCAAATTGAGGTAGGCTGTTTCCTTAAAAATATACACAGCTACTGTCACTGGTGACATTTCAGGAAATTTGTGCTCTGAACCACGTCTTTGGTAGTGGCTCAAGCTGCCCATGGCTAAATCATTCCTTCACCCTCATTTGCCATGTGCCTTGGCCCTAATAAGTCACACTCTACTTACCACCATGCTCTGACATTATGTTTCACTCTCCTGCTTTCTAAATTTTTCAGCTCTTTCAGTTTTTACAAATTACTAAATTGCTATAGAATTTTTATCGAGCATATTAAGTGAATTCATGGTTATGCGTGTTATATCTTTTAATTCATGGTTCATTCCAGTCTATCACCACACACACAGCCTTTTCCTTCTGTCTTTGCACCATTGCATATCTGTTCTTTGGCAGAATTCTTACCACCGTGCACACTGCATTACCTGTGTCCAACTCACCACGGTTACCATGGTGCTAGGTTCTTCTTGAATTGTGGAGAGATTTTTCATACTCTGATGAAAGATGTCCTTTGAGAGAGTAGAGAGTCTTTACTCTGTCACTGCCTCCGGATTCTTGGAGAAAACATTGAAAATATCTGCCCCACCTAGACCCATTGGTAACCACTCAATGAGGTGATCTTTTCAGGAAGACAAATGCTTTCTTGAATGTTGCTGCTATAATTCCCAACATTTTTTGCATTGACCAATGTCTGGACTCTTCCCCAGAACCTACTGAAGAAGAGGAAATACATTCCCCACCACATCTAGTACAGCCCCCTTCTCATGTCCTCTATGCATCTCTCTCTTTCCCCCCTACTTACTTGCTCATCATTTTTCTACCCACACACACACACACACACACACACGTCTTTCCCCTCCCTCTATATTCACAGTAATGCCTCCCTGCTTCCAAAGGAAAAAACATCAAAAGCATTTCTTCCCAGAAAATCTGTCTCCTGAACAGAGTGGTGTATCTGTCTCAACACATTGGTTGAAGCAAGGTTGTAGAAGTTTTCTAGGGTTGCCAGGAGTTTTGTCTCCCCTGCTAGATGCTGAGTTCAGATGCTCAACAAGCAGAGAGGTGGAATAATTGGGTTTTTTAAAGGAATGTCCACCAAACGAGGCTGCTGGTCATCCCACCTAGAAGGAGAAAACAGGAAATACTAGACAAGTAACCCTAATGGCCAGCTCACCAGGTGTGTGACCTTGGGCAAGTTACCTAACTTTTCCCTTACCAAGTTTATAAAATGGGACGACAATCACATAATCTTCATCATCGTTCTTTCACTATGAGAATGAAATGGAAAGAAAAATACACCCAGCCCTCGTACAGTGGTTGGAATATAGTAAATGTTCCCTAAGTGTTCGATATTATTTTTGTTTTCTAGCTTGACAAAAAATTGAAAAGTTTATAGTCACAGGAAAAATAGAATTCTAACATATGTCCCTACAATTTATACTGCAGATCTGCTGTTCTTTTGAAAATTCTGTAATATTTCCAAGTGTAGTTATATTTGCCCTTATGAGCCATTGGGATTTGGGCTTGAGGGGGTAAGGGGGGTCGTTCTCTTGGTTTCCCGTTTAATACAGCATGAATGGCCCAAAGATCATGTTCCCTTTAATGTATCATGCAATCTGTTTTGTGTTTTATTTTTTCACAAACTGAAATGTTAATGCTTGAAAGATCATTTACATATGGCCTACTAGTTATTTAAGAAAACAGCAATTAAACATGTTGAGATAATTAACAGTGTGCATACGCTTAACAATGCTTTTTAGATGCTAGACATTAATGGAGTAGATGCCAAATAAATGTAATCCCACACTTCAGTTAGGATTTCTTCATTAATTATATTAATTTACACATTTAAAACAACAATCACATTCATTCAAACACAAAGACTATTTTAAAAGTTGAAATAATCAACGGGGGGGGGGGCGGCGTCTCTGCTCTGAGGACATAATGCAATGGATTAACCGTATTTTCTATCTCCACCAGAGGACAGAGTAATTAAGGGCAAGAAATAACCTGCCACACTGCAGGGCTGGCCACAGTGGACTCATCCAAGCCTTTCGTAAGCATAATTTGTTTTTGAGCTAACTCGCCTGCTGGTATCCAACAAAATGGAATTGTTCTGCGGCTGTGATTCATGTGTCCTTCTGTGGGTCTGAGTCCTGCGTCGACCCCTCAATACAATGTGGATTGTAAATGAAACACATGGAAATATCAGGTGAGCACCCTCTCAGAGTAGTGCCTTGGCTGTCCGGACCTGGGTCACAGACCTCACAGGTTGGGGTGACTCATACCCACTCATCTGCACGGCATCATTTCACAATCCCTGGACTGCCCCCAGAACATCACAGGATACTCCTGAGGGTGGTGACCCAAACCCCATTGCAACTGAGGCATCTGAGGACATATGTCCCTTCAGTGTCTCTGGAGCCCTGGCACAGGCAACAGTCCCATTGAGGGGCAGCCTGATCCAGGGTAAAGGTTGGACAGACCAGTTCTACCACTTACTAACTGGGTGGCCTCGGGCGAGATAACATGCCTCAGTGTTCTTACACTTGTAAAATGGGGATAGTATATTATTATCTACTTCATGGGATTATTTTGAGGACTGACACGAGATAATGCCTTGAATGTTAATTCCTTCCACTTGTTTTGAATGTGTTTAAGCCTTCAATATTCAGGCAGGTGCAACAGGGTTCATTTAACTTGGAGAAGAGGGAGGTGGGAAGGAGGGAAGAAAGTAAAAAATGAAGGAAGGAGTGAAGGAAGAAAGAAGAAAGGGAGGGAGGGTAAGGGGGGCAGAGAAGGGGAATTCAAATTCCTTATTGCACGATTTCATGGATCTACAGCCAACAAGGGAGGCTCTGGCTGTGTAGATAAAGTCAGACCACAAAGATAAGGGGCAGCATAAGGGAGGTGAATAGTTCAAGTGATAATTGGAATCTGGGTTTCATTCCCAGAGCACTGTCGTGGAAAAGGGTTTACGACAGGGAAGGAAGTTGGCATTGATTGAGCATCTATATCAAACTTGACCTTGTGTTTGACATTTGACTCACTCTTTTCACACAGTTGGTGAGTTCCAGGATCTAATTTGAACCCAGGTCTCTATCTCCATCTCTGATTTCAGGGCCCTGGCAACAAAAACCTTGAGGTCCCTGCCTAGTCTGCTTCTGCCTGTCGGGTCTGCTCGTGTCCTGCAATTTGGGCTCTCCACGTGGCTGGTTATCAACTCCCTCCAGGACACCAGAACCCACACGTGCTTGGGTGCCCGCATATCACAGGCCCTAGAGAGTTGTTGTCAGATTGCCCATGCTGGATGAGATGAAAAGCGCCGCCAGATAGACCTGCACGTGTCAGACCCCCCAGACCCAAAGTAGTGCAGTCATTTCCTCTTTACAGCATGCTTCTTCGTTAAAAGCACAGCTGGGTTTGGGGGTCTCTCTGTGCATTGAAAGTACTTCTGGCTCCTGACCCTCCACAAAGGATAATCATTTGAGCTCCTGGATTCAAAACAAGGTTTTTGTTGTTGTTGTTTTGTTTGGTTTCTTTTTGTTTTTTACAAAATCTAGATCTAAAAAAGAAGCAAGATCTCAAGTATTTTTGTGTTTCCAGGACTTTGTTCTACTTCTTCCCTTTGCCTGCTGAGTGCCCTCCTGCACCTTCTCATCCCTCTAACCTGGGAAATTATTATGGATTATTCAACATTATCCCGATAATCACCTCCTCCAGGAAGCCTTCCCTGATTATACTCCTTTTGCAAAATGTGGTTACCTGTCTTTCTGGGACATCCATTATCATCATCACACTGAGCATTAAGTACCTTTTTGAGCTTCTGTATTCCTTAGTATACCAAGTCCCTCCAGGCATACTCTATGACTTACTCCCATAATACCTAATACCCAGAACTAAACAGGTTCACCCCAAAAACAGTTACACTCAACTGGATTAATTAATCTGATCAAGATGTTGAGGCCCCATGGAATCCAAATGGCTTTAGCAATTCAGACAAGAAATTGTTGGAGGACTTCCAGCATGTGCTCATTAGGATGGACGCAGATGAAACTCATTAGCATGTCCCAGCCACATTCCTGGGAAAGGGAATGAGATTTGTTTAGAGCAGGCAGTTTAATCCAGCTCCCATCACTGAGTGTATCTGCAGCTACAGGGACGGGAAGGAAGGTCAGCAACTATTCCATAATTTGATCAATGCAAGAGCTCTTCTCAGCAATTCAAACTAAAGGAACCACCTGTTCATCAACCCCTTTCTTTGGTTCTCATTACAGTTCAGTCTGAAAGTGAAATTTTCCCTTCTTTCCTGCTTTCTGCTCCTTGGCATTATACTCTGCTGCATTTCTCAAATCCCCACGTATGTAAGAATCACCTGGAGATGTTAAAATACTGATTTGGATTCGGGAAGTCTGGGGTGGGGCCTGCAATTCACAAAAAATCCCAGCAAGCTCCCAGGTTAGGTGCTGTTGTCCCTGGTCCTCGGAGCACACCTTGAGGAGCAAGGAATTAGAGAAGGTGTTCTCAGCCTCAGCCGTACGTTCAAATCCCCTGTGGAGTTCTTTAAACACGCTGTTCCCAAGCCCCACCTCAGACCATTTCAATCAAAATATGGATGAGACCTAGGCATGGTGTTCTGTAAAAATCTCTGGAGACTCCAATGGGCAGCCAAGGTTGAGAAGCATTGGCCTAGACCACAAAGTATTCTCAAAATATAGTCACCAGAACAGAAGCTTCAGCATCTCCTGGGACCTTGTCATGAATGCAAGTTCTCAGTGAATAGATACACAAATTGTGGTATGTGCAATGAATGGAACACGATTCAGCAACAAAAAAGAATGAAATACTGATACATACTACAACATGGCTGGACCTTGAACATATTACGCTAAGTAAAAAGAAGGTAGATGCAAAAGATCATATAATATGTGATTCCAGAACAGGCCAATCTATAGAGACAGGAGGTAGATTAATGGTTGCCAGGGGCTGAGGGTGGCAAAGGGAAAGACTGCAGACAGGCATGAAGGATCTTCATAGGGTAATGGAAATGTTCCCAAACCAGACTGTATCGATGGTTGCATAAGTAGGTAAAGTTTAAAAAGAATCATTGAATCGTACATTTTAAATGGTTGGATTTTATAGTATATAAAGTGTATCTCAATGAAAAATAATGCAAATTCTCTGGCTACACCCAGACCTCCTAAATCTAAAGTGGGGCCCAGCAATGTGTGTTTATGACGCCCTCCAAGGACTCTGAGCTGCACTCCCTTTGGGGAACTTCTGATCCAGGGTGGGAAGGTCTGAGAGGTGCCTGCTGCTGGGGTAGGGACCTGGGTAGGCATTTTAGAGTAGAATCACCAGAAAACCGCTGTGAGTAATTGCAAAGTGAAAGCAAAACAGCGTTCCAGAAACTGGGGAGTAAAAAACTCTTAGTAATAGAGGAAAAAGCTTGTATTCCACAATACAATCCTCACTCTTGATGGCTGTGTGAACCTGGAAAAAATTATTTGCTTTCTCGCAGCCTCGGTAGCCTAATCTGTAATGGGAATACAACTATATGCCTTTCAGGCTTGCTGTGCAGATAAAATTAGAGGACAAACGTGGAAGCTCCTAACAGTAATGGGCTCATATTAGGCACTTGCACAGAGCGCATTGAGGAGAATAGCAGCTACGGGTCTATTTCTCCCTCACATAAATTGCTGTAATTTAGTCTCTTCTAAGAAGCCCATCCTGGAATTTTCTGTTGTATGGGGAAGCTTTCTGCTGCTATATTTAGAAGATTATTATTCCTGCAAATGTATATTCTTCTGGATCTTTCCTTGCCTCTGGGGCTTTATTTAAGGCTGCTTATTTCCAAAGTCATACATATCTGCTAAGTTTGGAAAAGCTGCAGACAATGCCCTCGATTCAATTTCATTCTCTTTGTTATCACAAGAGCAAAACCAGTGTTTTTACTGGAGAAACTGCCATCCTGGAAAGGGGCTCCCGTCCTTATCTTGGAACCAAGGAATCCCTTTTTGCACTCAGTCCAGTGGGTAGACTAAACATCACCAGAGAAGAACACGTGCATGTTCCCCAAAGCCATCCATGAGGTATGTGCTAAGGGAATTTGAGTTCAGCCCCAATGAAATAACAAGAAGCAAACAAAATTAGCCTTCAGTGGAATATATTTTAGGGTGACATATAGCACTTTATAGCAATTGAGCTTAAAATGAAGATGCAATCAACTAATCGTTGGTAATTCAGATGTGAATCAAGCTAATTTTGAGACAAACAGCTCTTCAGATGGCCCCACTGAGTTGCAGGCATAGGTGTTTACGATGAGTAGCATTTGGACCATAGAGCTATACTGGGGGACAGTGAGACAAGAAAGTGGTGCTAACTTCTCATTCATCTTTTTCTGCCTCTGACCGCCCTTGGGCAGCCCACCAAAAGACAGAACCACTTTCCTCTTCCATAAAGCTCCTTCATGTCCTTGAAAGGCATGCATTTCAATTGGCTTTGTCTTCTAGTTGCTCAGTTAATGTACCGTGATTCAAATGGAAAAAAGGCTGCATCCCAGCCAATGTATTAATGATTTGTCTGCCATCTACATTCCATTATAAACTTCTCTAAGGAAGCGTCTGTGTCCTGCACAGAGAATGCTGCACACCACAGTAGAGCATTATGCATTTAACGTGCTTTATTAACAGTTAACATTCACACTGCTCCTACGAGGTGAGCATATTACCTAGAATTTACCAGGAAGGACATGGTAGAATTGGGGCACGGATCCCTGCATTCCAAATGTTAAAACCCACACCCTACACTTGCGTCCTCTTCATCTCATCCAGTATTTGTATCTAGAAACAGACAGCAGGTTTGCTTTATTGAAACTTGACCCGCCAATGCATCCTCAGTTTCTGGGTTGTCTGGGACAATAGAGGTTTATAATCCCTGCATGTCCATGCAGAGACAAGAGAGCGAGTCTACACTCCCTGCTTGCTGTTTTCTGTGGCAGCCCCGATTGTTTGAGTCAAATCCATCTCTGCCGAGACCTCTGAGTCCAGTTCCGCCCGTAAGCTCTTTAAACAGCTTGCTCATCCTGTCTGTAACAGTAAAAATCCCTGGTACAACAAGCCAGGAATTGCTTGAAATTCCAATTAAGCCGAGTTTTACCAAACCCTTTTCCATTATCTCAGTAAGCTGCTTTCTCCATTAAAAGGCTCCTCTTAATTAATTCTTCTTGCTGGTCTGTGGACATGCAATGCTTTATTATGACCTGCGAATTCAAAAGCAAGAAAATAACGTGTACGTAAGCAGTAGGATGAGCTTCCGCCATCAAATCAGAGCAGCATCACATCGCCCTGTCGCTGGTCATGGCTAACTGCTCCTCACATCAAAGAAAGCACCGCTCAACAGAGGGCTGGGGACGGCTCAGTAAAGGGCTCTCTGGCATCCTTGGTATGAATAGTGGCATCTCTGGAGGCTGCTTGCACAGCTCTGTGACATCCTCTTCTGGACAGGAAACTGAGGAAGGAGGAGGATGATTCTATTTTCCACATTTCTTGCCCAGCAGTGAATACACATGAGGGGTTTGTTGTATGAATAATTGCATGATGGTGACACTTTTTGCATGGGGGTGATGGATTGCCGGCTTCTGACATTTTACCATCAAATACCTTTCTGCCGAGTGTTCCATCACGTAGAGCCCACCCTGCTGAGGTTGACTTCTTTTCTTGTGTCGGCTCCGCGCCGCCAGTCTCCCTGCTATCAAAAGGCCCTAGTTTCAGAGACTTGACTCTCTTCAAGACAAGCTACAACAAAGATATTGAGGCAGTGGTCTCCTGTCCAGCTTACCCTGGTCTTGTTCCATGCCAGGTTAGAGGCTGAGAAAATGGAGTTACCTCAACTGCTGGCCATACGACACTTTATCTGGTTCTCTGAGGACCTGGTGTTTCTATGATCCTATGATGTTGGTTTGTTTCTCTTCTCTCTGCTGAGTTCATCTAAACACGGGTTTATTTATTAATATATTTATTTTTTTCAACCACATTCCCCAGGATCTACTACCAATTCCTGGGTTGAGAAAAATCTTTCTCATGCTTTGCAATGTTTCCCTTTCATGCAATTGTTGCTCCAATGGTAGCTTTGCTCAGACATGAGTTTTCTATGTAAGGGCCAAGGTCTCTCTGATTTATACACTGTCTCTGGGCAGAGAAGTCAAGGCTGGCAGTTGTGAATTTGGAGTTCACCAGGATTTTGGGGACCAGAGGTCTGGCTGCAGGTAGTGCCAACAGTGTCAAAAAATTATGGTAATACTACGGGAGGTGAAAGAGGAGTTTCAATTCAGTCTGACAACAGGTTTAGATTTTAATAATGCTAGGATAAAGCTTTAATAAAATTGACACCATGATCACAAATGAATGCCACCAGAAAATATGTTTAAAGTAGGACGTTGAGCTATGAGAGGCAGAGTCCTTACCGGCAGCGTTTTGTCACTCACAGAGCAGTATGAGCAGCAACTGCGTACACGCATGCGTGTTGTTAGAGTCACATCTATTCTCCAGTGTGCAGAATGACAACCTTGGTTTGCATGAAGAAGACATTCTGAAGGTATTTCTAATTGCTTGCATTGAAAGGCATAAAAAGAAACGACTCTAGCAGATAAGATGAGATGGCTTCTGGGAATAATATCTGCCTCTCAAGATTATGCTTGATTTATGGTTTTGCATTACTGAATTCTAGGGTTCTTCTTCCCACCTCTCTCTAAAAGCCATTTCTTTATCTCCACCCCCACTGATATATGGTTTAAGTTCAAGCATGAGCCTTTTCTCATAAGGGCTATCGCAGCAGCCTCTTGTCTCACCCCCTGCCCTACCAGCTCCATGAAGCACTTGGAATTATCTCTCTAAAATGCAAAACTGACCATGCCAGCCCCCTAAAGGAACTCCCACCATGGCCCCCATACCCCCGAGTCACGCTGCCGTGAAGGTTAATGCGACGTCCCTCAGCACAAGGCGTCCCTGCGCTGCTGCCAGGACACTGCGGCCCCAGCCCTTCTCCCTCACTAGTTTATCTCCTGCTCTAGTCTGTGGCTCTTTTTCTTAATGTGTGTTGGCTTCCTTGGCATCTCCGTGGTTTATGACTCCAAACTGTTTTCAGTGAGCTCACTTATTTCACCACTGTTTATGTAGAATCGCTTTAGGTCAGATAATGTTCTGGGTACTGAAGACACAGCCACGCAGCAGAGCATTAACTGCCCTCATGGAGAGTGGCAGGAAGGCCTCCAAAGCAGAGAACTGAAGAGGAGAGGGCATAAGTCCTGCAGATAGCTGAGGATTCGGGAAATAGTAAGGGACCAGTGTGGCTGGAGGAGGGAGATATGGGGAGAGAGAGATGCTGGAAGGTCAGACAGGAGCACAGGAGGCCTGTGGCCAAACATGAGGAGTTTTGATTTTACTCTCGATAAGACAAACGATTATTGGAGGACTTTAAACAAAGAAGTCACATGATGCTACTTGGGTTTTCCAAGGATTGTGCAGGCTGCTCTATGAACAAGCACAAAGATATTCTTTTATATAGCCACAGTGCAACTGTCAAATAGTGGAAGTTCCTTATTGATAGATTTGTTATTATCTAATACATAGTCAATATTTGAATGTTGCTAATTATCCCAATAATGTGCTTTAGAGAAAAACAAAATATTCTTTTCTTCTAGTGGGCACCATCTTAGTCAACTGAACAAAGTTTACTTCATCAATGTTGGGACAAAACCATATCACGTATCTCTTGATATGATGCAACATCACTTCAGTGATATCCTGCCCCGAATGCATAACCTGAATCTGATCATAAGGAAGCATCAGGCAAACTCAAGTTGAGTGAAACTCTACAAAATAACTGGCCTACACTCTTCAAAAATGTCAAGGTTAGGAAACACAAAGAAAGGATGAGGAACTAATCCATATTAAAGGAGATTTAAAAGAAATGACGATTGAGTCATACCCCTGGATGAGGTGGGAGTAAAATAGTTCTAAAGCAGAGGTTGGCAAACTATTTCTGTAAAGAGCCAGATAGTAAATATTTTAGGCTTTATGGACCATATGGTCTGTGTTGCAACTTCTCAACTCCGTGGCTATAGTGTGAAAGTAGCCATAGACAACATGTAAACAAATGGAATTGTTTTGTTCCAATAAAAACTTAGTTATGAAAACAGATGGAAGGTGGGCTGTAGTTTGCAGACCTCTGTTCTAAAGAGCATTATTGGGACAAGCAACAAAATGTGAATATGGACAGAGGATTAGGTAGGGTTTTTATTTTATTTTATCAGTGTTTAATTTACTAATATTGATAACTGTATGATAATCATGCAAGATAATGTCCTTCTTAGGAGATTATACACACATACATGCACACAGACACACATACATATACATAGAGAGACAGAAGGAAAATTATAGATGGATAGATAGATGATAGATAATCTTACCTATATTTTTGTCTAATTTAAGTTTGTTTTTTTTTTTGCTGATCCAGGCCATAACCCAGGACCGTACCTTCAATTCAGTCTCCTTTAACTGGAAAAGGTTTCTCCTCTTTTTTTTTTCTTTCATAATTTTGACATTTTTGAAGAGTCAACCTGATTTACTGTAGACTATCTTTCAATTTGTGTCTGTGTCATGATTAGATCCAGATGATACATTTTGGGTCACACTGCCATAGACATCATATTCTGCCCTCCCACCACATCCCATCAGGAGGCAATGATGCCAATTTATCCCATGGTTGGTAAGGCTAATATTGATCACTTGGTAAATGGGATTTTCAGTTTTCTCCACTGTAAAGAAAACTTGGTTCATCATTCTTAATTTATTATTTCCAAATTGATTCAAACTAACTTCATAGTGAGATCTGACATCTTCCTCTGTTTATGGAAGCCATCGTCTTTTGCATTTTATACACTTACAGAAAAGAACCATCTGTATTGTATTGGTGACCTTCAAACTCAGTAGATCCTGGTGAAATCTTTTTTGAGAGTCTGTATTTGTTTCTGCCACATTAAAAATTCTTTTCATTATATTTTCAAGTAACAGTGCAAGATAGAGGCTGGGCATTCTAAACATGTAGGTGGGCCCCTTGCAGAGTCTCGGTGTGTTTAACACACTGACTGCCACACAGGAAAAAAATTTTTTCCTTGGGGCCAAGGTGTGTTATTACGAAAATAGAATAAAAAGTTAGAAAACAAAACAATCCTTTGCAATTTAATGAAAAATTTGTTATTTTTTATTGTTTTCTGTGCATGAGTTATATGCAATTAAATTGTCAATATTAATTGTAACAATAGGAACATCATCAAGTAAGATTTTGACAAACCAACTGCAGGGTTTTGCCCAGGGAGCCACCCATCATGTAACGTGTATGTATGCTACAACATGGCAGCATGAGTTGCCTATGCACCATGCATCTCCAAAGGTAAAAAGACGTGTGAGAGTTATTAATACATACATTTCATGAGGTCCTGGGCTCAAAACTAGCGTGAGTTAAATACAGCTCACATGGCAGTTAATGTGTTCAGAACACACTCTTCTATTTAAGGATTATTGTGCAAATACCAAGTAACTACTACTGCTGGGTGTGAGGTGCTGGCTTTGACTCATGGGCCTGTCGGGGTTTCTATGATTTGTATTCCTGTAGTTGGAAGTTTTATTAAAAGTTATTCATTATTATAACCTAGATTTTAAAAAATAAATACGGGTTTTAAGATATTGATGTACTAGCTACAAGGCTAATGAAGAAGTCAGAAAATCAAAAATGCTAAGTTTAAGGCTTTGAATGTCTCAAACGATTTTTAGGACTGAAAAAGGTACAGGTTTGGTTATTCATGTGGCTACCAAAATGACTTCCTTTGCTTTAGCTGCACACTTCAAGGGGCGCCGACCAGGACTTTCATTTGGATAGATCTCCTCAGGCACATCAGCCATCAGATCTACTTTCATGTGGGGCATGCTGGCACAATGATGGGCATATGGTGGGTTATATGTGAAATGAATAAATGAATGAGTGAATGAAACAAGGAGAGAGAGTAGATATCTCGAATCTAGCAGAGCAATGAGATTAGTAGCATGGACACAGCCTTTGTAAGGAATGAGAAAACATGACAGCCCACCTGTGATGGAAAACACCAGGCACCCTACAAAGCCAGTGAATTAAGAGAATTCCCAAGCTTGACACATCGGAGCTGAAACAGGAAATCATTTAGGCTTCCTCTGCCTTGATGGATGGGACTGTGTAGTGCATTTTGGCTTTGAAAACAAATATACCCAGAAGAATGAAAGAGAGGTAACTGCTAGAAAAAAGTAAACTCAGAAGCCACTGTCCTCCCAATTATCTTCGGAAGAGATAAAGATTTATTGAAGGATGTTTGTTCGGGATGATCAATGGTCTCCTGTCTGGCCCTGGAAGCCTAGCAGAAAATTTTCATTTTATATGGTGAGTGGAGAACACACCGATTTATCTCTCTTTTCAGAGGCTATGCTTGACTGGAGGTGCAGAGAGCCAGCACACCTAACACGGGCTCCTCCGTCACTATCTTCACAGAAAGGGATTCGATAAATTCACCTTCAGAAAATACCCAGCAGTGAATTTGCTTCTTACAGGAAGTGTGGATGGTCAGGCCTCTAGGACTTGGGCTGGTGGAATGGATTTGGACTGAATCACAGTTGCTCATCATGCTCTGAGATCTCAGGGGCAGAATCACTGTGGACCACAAGCTAACATGAGATGCCCACAGCCACTCAGCAACAGTGGCAGGACCACAGCTTCAAGCCGGAGCTGAGTTGTGAGACAGAGGGAGGGTTAAGTATGGCTCTTTCTTTTGCTTTCATTGGCCAGGCATCTACTGAGTGGCACTCACCCCAGGAACTCTGCTCAGTCCCAAGATACTGACGCCATTTTCTGCAGCCCACAGAGGCCCAACCCAAGTTTGGGCAGCAACCCTCATTGCAGGTTTGGCAGGGACTTTTGGCAAGAACAGATGGTGGAAAATGGATGAGAGTTTTCAGCACAATGCTCTCTCATGGTAGTAGAGATCCTTACTCCCCAGGGAGCCTTCCCCCCACTTCCCCATTCCTGTCTATTCATCAGCTTAACTATCTGTTCATTAGAGACTTCACAGTCCTGTAAACCTGCCCCAGATAGCCATAGCCATTCCCTATCTATGTGATTTGCTTCTAACTCAGTTTTCCATCTGAGTTAACAAGACCAAGTGAGGTGAAGCAATTTGACTTTGATTCCCAGTGAGCCTGTAACTGAGCCTACATTTAGAAGAGAATACACCTCTCTCATCGCCGGGCTGCTCATGACAGCCACTATGTCCCTGAGCATTTCAGTGGCACTTAGATTTGGTCTAGATTAATATTGGCTTAAGCACCAGATGGGTGCTTGCCAGGCCATACCAGCTGGCAGGCTGTGCTGAAGAGTCCCTCACCCCTCCTAAGCCAGGCACCATTAATCCTTCCATTAGTCAATCAAGCAATCACTCTACTTCTGCAAATTAATAAAAGAAAATTTTGCAAAGAGCATGCTCATCCCACAATCATTTCTTTTAGCATTCTTACCACTAAGGACCATATGACAGCTTTTAAAAAAGGGCATGAAGAGGAAGGCACAAGAACCTTCAGAGAAACTTCCTTATCCATTGACTGAGATAGGTTATTTTCCAGCCTCTTATTCTGTTCTTTCTTCTTAAAATTCATTTCTTTTTTTAAAAAGCAACACAACTATCTATAATCTGATGCGTTAAAATAGTTCTCCCATTACTAATGAAGCCAATTTTTAGAACTAGAATTCAATTTGGCAGTTTTAATTATGGACATATTTCCAAATCTAATCAGGGTACCCAAGATATATTGGGCTGCGGCTTTATGTTATATTCCAAGAGGAAAAAAATCTCCTCTCAGTTGCCCAGATTTCTTGTTTAGCATTATGGTGATCAAGAGCATTGGATTGGTGAAGGGCATGGATAATTCAGACAGATGGGGACCCTGCCTCAAAGGATTTAGAGGCAGGGAAAGACACAGGCATGACTGCAACCAAGCAGGGAATGAGGATGGTAGGGTGCGGGTCACCAAGCTTTCTGTAGGAAGACAGGGATGCGAAATGGGTCAGGGCCTCTTGGAGGCTGGAAACCACAGGTAGGGGTGGCTGTGTGAGGAACTTACTTTAAACCCTCCCTCCCAATCCAACCATTAGCAGGGATGGGTAGAATGGGGCATATAGGGACATTTCAGCTTCTTCTGCCTGTGTAGGTCACACTATCTGACAGAGAATTTATTGGCTCACAGAGCAGAATTTATTGGGGAATAATAGATGGATCCAGTTTCCCATAAACAGGCAGGGCAGCTCCTGGGAAATGCCCAACCAGAGGAGCTATGTACAGGGCACAAGAAATGTAAAGCACTGAGCCCACTGCTTTTGTGGAATAGAGGCTTAATACATGTTTCTTCAATGAATGAAGCAATGAGTGGATGGATGGAGACAAGTTTATTCCCTCCTCATATTTTGATTCCAGAAGGATTTGTGATTTGGAGACTGAGTGAGCATCTTAATTTAGCTTGCTACTTTGGCCAATCACCCCAGGGCTGAGAGTAGCTCTGAACTATCAGACCAACCGAGCCAAACACCCACTCACAACAAGCTAGAGGGGAAAAATAGGGGGAAGGAGTGATAAGTAACGCTGGGTGAGAACACACTGTCTGCCAGGTGTTCTTCCAAGTGCATTCATGAAATAATGTGCTCAAAAACACCCCACTGGTAAAAGACAGAGCCAGGATTTGAACTCAGGCAGTTTTGCTGAGAGTCTAAATTCTCAACTCCTATATTACACTGCCGCTCTAGGTAGGATGGGCTCCTGAGAATCTGTCAGCTGGAGGATGTGGGACTGATCCCAGTGGTAAAAACCATAGTCCTAATTCCATAATCCAGTGGAGGCTGGTCCTGAGGAAGAACGTGAACTTGCTCATCCCCAGGCAACCAGTGACGCACAGTAAGATGGAGGTGGCTTGTGGCTCAAGGTAGTCCACTCAGTTTGGCAAAACACCCCCTTCCAGAGGCTGGATTTAAGGGGACAAGGACTTGCCCTGGGGAGAGTAACAGGACAGTGGCTAGGAAGGACCTCAGACAAGTGTGAAGAGCCAGAGAGCAAAGCAAGAAATGAGACAGGAGGATAAATATATTGCACTGTGGACCTGTAGTGGAGATTAGTGAAAGTCTATAATTTCCTGAGGATAAGCTGCCATCTGGGGTTAGGGCAGTAAGACTAATCCCGTCCCTGTCTGCAAATGGCCTGGCTGACTGAAACTTAGCCAGTTTTCCTCGGGGCCTGGATGGCCTGAGTGAGAATGTTCTGGGCCTCAAGGACTCTGGTGGATGTGATTGCTGAGGTCAGAAGCCAGCACAAGTATGCAAAGGTAGGCACAGCAGCAAGCCATCTGTCCCAGGGAGGAGAGAACAGGTGGCAGGCAAGTGGTCCTGGCAAGAGGCTGAGATGGAATCCAGCATCCAGAATGGCCGTTCAAGCGGAGGATGAGCAGGACATCGGCAGATGGGTGGCATCAGGTGTCCAGAGCACTATAGGTGGGCAGCCAGATGGCATCTGTTGATTGCCAAAGGTATAGGTGGGAATACAGCTGGCAACAGGTGACTATGGTCTACATGAGTCCAGGCAACTCACCGATGAGGACAGAGACCAGCAGAGGCATAGCTGAATAGAGGAACGGCATCACATCACAGGATTACTGGCATTCGGATAGCACTGTGGGATCCCACCAGGGACAGGTAGTCTTCACTATCCAAATTCTTTGCTATCCAAACTCTAGGATCAAATAGGGTTGCATAGGTAGTGATTCCTAAATCAGGAACTCAGTCTAATGAGACTGGGCTCCCTGGAGTAGATTATTCTAAAACTAAAAGGCCTAGGCAGGACCTCAATTCCAGGCTAGTGAACATAATGCTGCCATAGAGGCTACATGGCTTTCACTTGTAGGGTCCCAGCCCCATGGGCAGGTCAGACAGCTGTGATGTCACAATCAGTGACATCACAGTGGTCAGTGTGGCCATTTAAGGTTCTAGGTCCCTGCACAACTGTCCCCCATACCACAAAAGGTCCCACACAGCCTGAGATGGACCCAAGCCGATGGACAATGGTTACACATCTGACCAGGAGGCTTCTGTAGGGGCCCCACACAGTGGTCCAGGCCAGAAGGCGTTCTGGTCAGCACAAGCTCAGAGAAATCCTGAAATGTGAGGATGGCCAACTACCAAGCCCTCAGGCCCCCAGTGGATTTTCTGCCCTTCTGATTTTGCTGAGTTTGCCACACTCGACAAGAGAAGGAATCAAAGCAGGAATCTCACCACCACTCCACCCCATAAACATATGCAATCTGTGCCTGTGGGAACGTGGCCTCTGTTCCCCAGTTGGCACTTGTCTCCCTTCTGGGAACACTGCTTCTCTTGTTCCACCTAGCCTCAGCCAATATTTCCTTCCAGGTATGATTAAGCCAACCCTTGTTTCCTTCCTCCATTAAGCCAGCCTCTGCCTGTACTGTGCTCACTGCTCAGCCTCCCTTTAACCCTGGCAGTAGAGTGTGGGCAACGACAGGGCAAACAAAACAAGAGCTGGGTGCAGTGAGTCTAGAGCCCATCGCTAACCCTGTGGTTTCCTGTGGCTCAGCCACACCTTGCTCCTGCTCAGACTGTTTGGCTTCACTTGGTCCCATGGGCACCTGTCACTCCTCCACTCTTTCTGCTCCCTGACAGCTCCTCGAATGAGTCACACCCCCTCCTCCTACAGGGAGTCAGCACTTGCAGCCCGAAATGATCTTCCCCCTCCTCTTTGCTAGGTGCCGCAATTTATCCTTCAGATTTCACGCTGTCGTCACTTCCTTGGGGAAGCCTTCCCTGACCCCCATAAGCTGCTCATTCCGAGAGCTCATGGCCTGGATTTGTGCGAGCTGAATTCATATATCCATCTGTGTGGCTGATTAGTATCCCACTCCTTCCCTGTGGCACAACTTCACTAATTTCATTCACTCCAGCACTCAGCACAGGGCATGACAGTTCTTAGATGTCCAGTGAATAGTTGTTGAATGGATGCATACACAAGTGCATTTGGTGAACACATTGACCCCCTCAAGCTGAGCCTATATTTCCATATACACAGAATGGGGATAATGAAAGCAACCCTCTGGGGTTTCTGTGGTAAGGATGGAATTATGAAGCATCTATGAATGGCCTCGTGTGGTGCCTGGCACACATGGTGACACCCCATACCTTCAAGTTCTTTTGTTCTCTTTCCCCAATGCCCAACAGTGGCGAGGTCTCCCTTTCCCTGCCTGGGGCTCTGTTTTGCAGTTAGCCTTGCAGCACATGGATGCACAGTGCTAAGAGTATTGACCTTGATGTCAAATCCACATGTAGAGTGGCCGTGACAACACTTTATCACTCTTAAGCCTCACTTTTCTCACCAGTAAAGTGGGGATTTTAATAATACATACCTCATAAAGTTGCCATTGATAATACATTGAAAAGTGTTTAGAGCAGTTCCTGAAGAGAGATTCAGGAATTGATGGTTGTTGCTATTATGTGTGTATTTATCACAAGGATTGAATTAAACATTCATGAAAAAGGAATATATGATGACTGTCCCAAACTTTGCCATACCCTACACATTCTATCAGCATCCTGTATGGTTGAACTAGCTAGATGGCCACCTGCTGGCCTGAAGAGAGGTCCTGAAAAGCGAGGGGAGCATCACCACCCTGTTTTGGTTAGAGGAATGCCTTTTGTAAGTTGGCTTCTCAGCCTTGTCAATTCAGCAAAATGCATTTTGCAAAGAATTGAAAACACTCACTCGATCATATTTCTACTTATCTTTTCTGAATGCAGCTCTCTTCGAACCCTGCTAAGATTGGCAATTGCATTTCTAAATTCTCAAAGGACATCCAAGAGGATAAAGGAAAATTATATCCACTGTTATCTGGCTGCATATTACTCTGAAAAGAGTTCATAGGAGAGCAGCTTGACTCCTTCCTAGGCGGATAGGAAAAATATTGTAAAGGATAAGCCAAGAAAGAAAGAAAGAAGGAAAAAAAGAAGGAAGGACGGAAGGCAGGAAGGGAGGAAGGAAGGGAGGGAAAGAGGGAGGAGAGAGAAAGAAAAGAGAGGAAAAAAGGAAAGAGAAAGAAAGAAAAGAAAGCAACTTTGTCATCAAAGACAGACTGTGTCTGATTTCTTGAATAGAGGCAGGTTCACCTTAACCGAGCCAGGGAGAACCAGGGAGGAGCCCATGCTAAAATCAAGATGCTCCCAAAAGGTCTCTCCACAAAGAACATTACAAAGAAGAGACTGAGTCTCCATTTAGGGAGCCCAATAGCAACTTCTTACCCTCAGGCGGAGGGTCTGCTGAGTCAGCCTACAAGTCAGCCTCATCTTCATACATCCTGCCAGAACAACAAGAAA
>NW_012134858.1:4431583-4434087 GCF_000956105.1 Propithecus coquereli
GTCTCTTCTTCCCAGATTCTAAGTTGATCTCTGGAAATGGATTTGGCTTCTCTTTTCCAATCTGCCTCAGATTAGGAGGAGGAGTTTTTGGATCATCATGGCTTTTCACGGCAAGAGAACCACTTCCAAATTAAATGACCATTAAAAATGTCCCTCTAGTTGACAAAGTCGTTATTGATTTTGTTACAATTCTGAACATGGCCCCAGGTAATTTTATCATCTCTTGCACTGCCATGGTGACATTGACAAAGCAAGAAGTAGCTTCCATTTGCATTATTTTTGGACCTGAACCCTCTTGTGCTTGGAGCTGAGAGGAGAGTCCATATGTTTGGATTGCAGTGGTGGGGGCTTTGGAAATCATCTATTGCAGTTGGCAAGGGAGTGGGTCCCTGGGCTGGTCAGGGCAGAGTGTTCATATAATTGAAAGTAATTATGTTGACAAAAAGGGGAAGTGTAAGGGCACCTCATAATTACAAACAGATGTGTCTGGATAATGGCAACCAGTCTTTCAGGGGCCCAGCAGACTGATGCTTCAGTGAGGACTCCTATCCCCAGTGGGGTGGCAATGCTTCAACACCTCTGATAACCCAAACATGACAAGTCACAGTGGTTGAGCTATTTTCAGAGAAAAGGACACCTGAGGGGAAATCAGATGAGGAGTGCAGTATAGGAAGAAAAACTTAGGTTTTAGAGCCATGTAGACTGGTTTAAATCTCAGATATAGCACTTAGTAGTGGTGTGACTTCATATTAGCTATTTAAGTAGACTCTGTCTCAATTTCTTCATCTCTAAAACGGCTAGAATAATATCTACCTTGAGCGGTTGTTGGTAGAATTTAGGAAATATAATATATGTAAACTGTTCAGCATGTAGCAAACACACAAGAGATGCTAGTCCAAGCCAAAGTCATAATTCACACAGTCTTCTAACTGGGTATCCCTGCTTCCATTCCGACCCTGGAGTATCTGTTCTCCAGGGGAAATCTTTTAAAACCGAAGTGAGAACAGGCAACTGCTCAAAACTTCCTACCAGCATTCCCTCACTCTTTAACTGAAATCTAGGATCCTTATCCTCTAAGAGGGAGGTTCAGATCTTACAAATCTCAGACCTCCTCTTCTCACACTTTTGCCCTTTCTTGTGCCTTTCGTTCAAGATTTACACTTAGTTCTTTCAACATGTCAAGCTTTTACACCAGAGGTTTTCATGCCCACTACTTCTCATCACTCATTTCCTGGCTTATAGATCACAACTCAAAAGAGGCCCTCCTTGACGGCTGTCTTGGGTTGGATTTCCCAGAAATAGAGCCTGAGGGAGGGTTTAAGGAAGACATGATTTATCGGAAGTGTGCACTTAGGAAAAACCTGTAAAGGGGTTAGGGAAGCAGAGAGATGAAGAGAAAAAGAGAACAAGGACGTGGTCTTAGATGTGGTCTTAGGTAATGTCTAACCTTGGACTGATCCATGGTGTGAGGTGGTGGGCGGATCTGGAGCATAAATCACACCTCACAGGTGGCCTGCCTTGAAGGAAGGGCCAGGCTTTTGTATAGAGTATCAATCACTCATCAGCTGCCTCATAGGTATCTCCCAAACTAAGGACAATTCTCCTGGAAAGATTGCAGGTTTAAGTCACTGCCTACAGACTTATCCTCCAGTAGCTGGAGGATGAATGCACTGACTTGTAAATAGGATCCACTCACTCACACAACCACCAGGCCCAATATCGCCATCTACTCATGCTGTCCTATAAACCTGTTTCAATCCTTTGGTTTACATTTATTCTTGCTTAATACTTTTTTTTTGAGACAGAGTCTCATTCTGTTGCCCAGACTAGAGTGCCATCCTCAAACTCCTGGGCTCAACCAATCCTCCTTCCTCAGCCTCATGAGTAGCTGGAACTACAGGTGCTTGCCACCAAACCTGGCTAATTTTTTTTTATTTTTCGTAGAGACAGGTGTCTCACTCTTACTCAGGCTGGTCTCGAACTCCTGACCTCAAGTGATCTTTACGCCTTGGCCTCCCAGAGTGCTCAGATTACAGGCATGAGCCACTGTGCCTGGCCTATTCTTGCTTAATACTTTTCTTGCTTAATTGTTCGTAGATTTTTGGTCTCCCAGACTAGAGTAGGTGATCTTGAGAGGAGAGAACTTGTCTGTTTTGTTCATGGATCCATCTCTAGACTCTAGAACAAATGCTGGTTCAACAGGTGGATGCGGATTGCCACACACCTCCTTTTGAAATGGAAAAAAGTTTATATTCAGGCAAAGAACATATCAAAAATGAAAGGTGAAGACTGAATAGTCCTTTCATGGTCAACTGCTTCCCTGAATGCCTCTGTTTCCTGTGCCATTTTCAAGTTCCATTGGTGGAAAATCATCTGACTTTCATTTTTGTTTTTTTAAGCATTTGAAAGAATCTTACTTATAAACTGTGTTTTCTAAAACAATGATATCTGCCACCAGGGAGGCAAACTCATCTTTCAGCACTTATCCTGAAATATTTACAGAA
>NW_012134858.1:4436517-4439603 GCF_000956105.1 Propithecus coquereli
ATAAGTACTAAACAATAAAGCAGGAGAGGGGGATGAGAATGACAGATGACAGAGGGCAGGAGGTAAGGGGTGTAATTTAAAATAATGCACTTACTGAAGGCTGCAAGAAACAAGGTGGTGTTTTAGAAGGAAAAAAATGAAGGAAAGAAAAGAGAAGAAAAACCATGCAGATTTTTGGGAGAAGAGGATTCCTCTGGAGTAGAGGTGTGCTTCACCTGGGTGAGGACAGTAAAGAGTAATTAGGGGAAGGGTAGGAGGGTAGGAACGTAGGAGGTGAGGTCAGGGAGGGGGCAGGGTGGCATGGGCTGGGCCTTCTCCTCCTGGAGAGACTGACAGTCACAAGAAGGTTCCCAGCAGCTCCCACTAGGTTTCATGAGTCTCCCTGCTGCTGCTGCTGCTGCTCTGAGACTGACTGGCCTTTGGAGGCACACGGGGAGGGTGGGGCTCCACATGAGCGCACAGACCAGGTGAGCAGTTGTTGGAACGCACGTGCCCCGCAAGCGTGAGGACTGGCGGCTTACAGAGTAATGCTATAGATTGTGCTGGGGCTTCACCTACGGGGTGGGGTAAAATAAGTAGTGGTCCGAAGACTTGAGTGACACGGACAGGCTCTCAGGTTCAAGAACGTAAGGCAGTATAGCAAAGTGGCGCATTGGGATCATAGACAAGCCTACAGGCTTGTGGCTGGGAAGATAATTTCTGCAGCTCTGAAAGTGAGGCAAAGATGAACTGAGGAGGACAGCGGATATCACAAGAGGGGCAGGGCTGGAGAGCAGGGCTGCCACAGTGGCGCTGGTGGGGGTGGGGAGGTGTCACAGAGCCCCCCTTAGATGTCAAGTGTGCTGCAGGAGGCAGACACGTGAAACCAGTAGGTGAGAGCAAGTGCCAGGCGAAACAGGAGCACCTCTAAGAAACAAGGTGGAAATGTGGTTAGGGTTAGGGTGAGACTCCCCCACACCCCCACCCCCATGGATGGGCGGTTCAGCTGGGGGCCGTGTGCACGGGGATGACGGATGCAAAAGGACAGCCTCATCAAGATTTCCTTTGTGCAAAATCAGAGTGAATATATAAAGCGGCTCCTTCTCTTCCTGGGAGTGACACTGATTGAAGATGATCCTCCTAAATTTTATTGCAGAAAAGGAAGAACAGCTCCTGGTGAGTGTGATTTTCCTCCTCCCTGACCTCGTGCTCCGCCGGTGCTGAGGCAGAGACGGCTCATCCTTCACCGGCCTCCTGCGCGCCACAGGGCGGCATTCACCTCGGGGCAACGTGCATCTTTCACCTGGACAGAGCCGGGATCTGACTGCAGTCGGGGCTCATTTTGTTAATCTTCCAAATCCTGCAGGCCAGAGCACAGTCCCTGGGAAAGGCCTGATTCCGAACATGGAAAGGAAATAAAGGGAGAAGAGTCTACACACATTAACCATTTCCTCTCCGCGAGGGAGCACCAGACACTTGTCACGCATGAGCTACCCTCTGGAACTCGCCAAACACCCGGGGAGTCAGGGTCTTGAAGACGATTAAATGAAAGAACTGAAAACACTTAAGTGACTTTCCCCTGTCACCTCCACCCTCAGTTTCTGGCTCTGACATCACAATCACCCGGTTTCAGTCTGCTGCCTTCAGTAGAGGCTCCAGGAAGATCTTCAGCCTGTCCCTCTCTTTTGTTTTGAGTAACTAGTGACATCTGGTTAGTCGTCCCTGTGTTTGCACCTTGCTCTCCAAAATAATGACAGGGGCATTTTCTTCTGTGAAAGTGAAACCCCCAGTTCCTCTCCATGGTGGCAGAGGTAGAGGGCACACTCCACCAGTTGACTGCACAGAGCCAGACCCTCCCGGGAGAGAAAACCACCAGGTAGAGCATCTCTCAGTGCCCTGCCGCTGGGAATCCCTCTGGCCAGGCCACGGAGGAGCTTCCATTCCACATGGGACTGCTGCTGGTCCCCCCACCGCCCCACCGCTGGGTGCAAGCCTGCAGGATTTGAGAAGAAGGAATGGGGACAGATACTTCTATTTTTCAGGCACGTCCTTTGTGACAAGTTTTGTGCTCACTACTTTATATATAAGATTTCATGTAACTCTCATGAGCAAGATGTTATTTCCGTGAGGAAACTGAAGCCCAGAGGGTTTACCCAGCCTGTGAGAGGCTTTCCTGGGAGGTGGGCCCAGCCGCAGAAGTTTGTAAACCCCATGTTCACTACGGTTGGGCCCCGGGAAGCCTCACTGTTCTGGTAAGGTTTGGCGGCGACTCTCTTGATTCTTTTCATCAAGCATCAGGGAAATAAAATCCAGAAAATCAGACTTGTCAGAATGACCGAGGTCAAAGGAGACCAAAGAGGCATCCTGGCTGTTATGCTAACTCGGGTATGTGACCCTGGGGAGGGTGGATTGTAACCTGCCTGTTGCCAGTGTTCAAGGGTGACGATGTCCTGAGAAGTCTTGGCGTCAGATAGACTGGCTCCCAGACCTGGCTGTGCCACTCCCTAATCCTGTGACCTCAGGAGGCCTTTGCATTTCCTCCACGAAGAATTGGGCATAAGAACTTGTTTCCTCCCAGGTTTCTTATGAGGATAAAATGAGGCAGTTTCAGTACATTTAATGCCACGCTTGTCGTGTGTTGGATAATTCCTTAGCAGTAGTACGTGTTGAATAACTAGTACTCGTACCTACAGTCATTTCAATGTGTGTAGCAGTTTGCTTGGCAGGGTCATATTTATTTGAAATTGTTTAGAGTCGTGACTGGAGGGAAGAGATGAGAAGGAAAGAAAATGAACAAGAGCAAAAGAAGGGGAAGATGGTGGGCAAAACTTGAGGAAACTGGTGGGACCACATGTGAGGTGGCAGGTGGCAAGCAGCCAAAACACCTTCCAAGGAGGCTGCAGGACCCTAGGGGTGAGGTGGTGAGCCCCCAGATCACCTGGGATGGTCATGACAGGTAAAGTAGGGGAAGAGACACCTTATCTCAAGGGCATTTTCTTTTTTCTTTCGCGTGACCTAAAAAAACAAAATTTATTTTCTTACAGCTCTGAAAGCTGAAAGTCTGAAATGCAGGTGTTGGCCAAGCCATACCTTCCCAGAAACCTGCA
>NW_012134858.1:4450838-4454693 GCF_000956105.1 Propithecus coquereli
GGATTGCCACACACCTCCTTTTGAAATGGAAAAAAGTTTATATTCAGGCAAAGAACATATCAAAAATGAAAGGTGAAGACTGAATAGTC
Source organism: Propithecus coquereli (assembly GCF_000956105.1). Taxonomy (NCBI): domain Eukaryota; kingdom Metazoa; phylum Chordata; class Mammalia; order Primates; family Indriidae; genus Propithecus; species Propithecus coquereli. The sequence goes on from NW_012134858.1 coordinate 4,450,928, forward strand.
CTTTCATGGTCAACTGCTTCCCTGAATGCCTCTGTTTCCTGTGCCATTTTCAAGTTCCATTGGTGGAAAATCATCTGACTTTCATTTTTGTTTTTTTAAGCATTTGAAAGAATCTTACTTATAAACTGTGTTTTCTAAAACAATGATATCTGCCACCAGGGAGGCAAACTCATCTTTCAGCACTTATCCTGAAATATTTACAGAACATGTTTGAAGAAAGGGAAAGGAAAAGCTGTTTCTAAAGCCTGTCTCCTTAGCTTATTTAATATGACTTTCTCCCAAAGATATTCCCCAACCAGTTCATTGCTACAGGGACCAGATTTTAAGAAATAAGAATTTTCTACAGATGAACTTATTCCCCCTTCTTCCCCGATCCTTCATGTGCATCAAAGCATGAGCTGTTTTGTGTGTTACTATTGTTTCCGTTTCCCTCCTTGTCTTTGGGGAAAGGAGATTATGGCCAAATAGCGATATGTTAGAGGATTAATGGGATAATGAGATGTGTACCTCTCCCTCATACTGTGCCTACACAAATCAAACATGCACAGCCCCTGCTGAAAAGTGAGGAATGCCAACAGCTTCTGTAGCAGCCTTTCTGAAAGTTCCTGCTTCTCATGAACCTTCTGCTCATCAGAAATTCCAAGGATTGTCTGAGAAATTCTAAACCATTTAAATAGGAGCCAGAGGCATGTGGAGAATAAGTTCCATCTTGGAATACATAAGAAGAGAGTCATAGGCCTAAGCCATTATCACATAAAATAATAATATGCTATTTGGGGTACTTACAATGCATCACACGTTGTGTTAAGCAACTTCAAACATTATCTCATTGGATCCTTCAAAAATTCTATGAGATACACAATAAGTTTGTTTTAGGGATAAGGAAACTGATATATGTAAAGGATATGCACTCAACACAGCTGGCTTAGTGTCCAGCAAATATTTACCATTCTACTGGCCACAATAACCTGATATGCTTTGGGAATCCCTTTCCCTGACTTTGAGTACTTGTGTTTCGAATGGGGCCAACCCTATTCCATGATGTGTGTCTGGATAATCAGATTTTCCATGGTCTTGGCCATCATGTAGGTTCAGGGATGGGCACATGGCCCAACCTAGGCAAGTGAGACTAAGCTCCTGGATTTTCCTGGAAATGTTGGGAAAGAAATTACCCGTGCCTTCTGTCATTGCTCAGGTAACATAAGTATAGCTGATTATGACAAACTCGCCACCTCAAGGGGAGAGCTTGATGACAAAAAGATGACCTCAAGGTAAATAGAGACATGAGATAGAGACATAGTCCTAGTGTCATAGTTTAAGAACCTACATTCCACCATCGTGAAGCTGGTTTAAATCATGGGATTTTTTAGGGAGCCAATATATTTCCTTTATTCTTTAAGATAGTTTAAAGTGGATTTCTCTCTCTAGTAATTGGATGAGTCTTAATATAGAATTAAATAAGTAATGGTTGACCTTGGATATTAACTAGAGAATGGCTGGCCCTCCCCCAAGCTTGTGTACACAGCTGGAGAGCAGACATACTCCAAGGATCATGCAAAGGGGACAGAGTTGAATATTTACTCTGCTTTGCCTTCTGAACTTGGAGCTATTTTAAACATAGCTCTTATCCAACTGGCCACAGAACTGGCCTAGCAGAGAGGGAATGAGGACAAGGGATACAGATTGAAATACTAAAGGGATCTGGGCTTATAGTCAGACAGTTCTTGGTTCAAATCTCAGCTCTGACACTACATATCAAGTGACGTTGGAGAAGCGCTAAACCTCTCCTCAGTTTTCTTGTCAGTTAAATGCAATGATAAAACCTATCCCATAGGGATATTCGGAGAAATAAGTAATATTATGCATGGAAAGAGCTTGACCAGCATAGTTCCCAACCCCAAGTAAGCTGCAGTCTATTTGATCTTGAAGCTCACAAATATTGGCATAAGAAAGTGGTTAGGAGTGTTTTTCTTCGTGTCCACCTAAACAATTATAGTTCTCAGTTTTAGGATATTGAAGTAAATGAGGCAAGTTCGGTCTCATTCTCTGAGGGTTTGAAGAAATGGGTATATGTGTACTTTATACAGTCTTAGAAAGAGGGCATGTGTCCAAACAAAACCAACCGAACCAACAGGAAATTGCATTTTAGTCAAATAACCAATTGTGTCTTTGACATCTTGTCAAATAACTATTTTGACTGATTTTCCTCTTACCTCTAAATAAAGGTTGCCTGGATCGATCAAGCCAATGAGGTTTCTTGACAACTGGTAATAATAACAGGGCCATCCTTCATCTCCATGAGAGTGGACTGTCAGCAAGTAGAACATGGCCCTTTAATGGAACAGGTATGTCCAAGGTCATCTGCACTCTGTAGAGTCACTTAAAGTCAGTGGCGCATGGTAATGAAAAGTCTAGTTAGTGTTAGGGCATAAATAATGACTGGAAAAAAAGTCTGGATATATTCATTTCCTGAAGAAAGGGGTCATACTTTTATCATCTCCTTGCTATGTGCAGCGTGTGGGGCCAGACACAAGGCCATGTGCATTGGAGTGAAGAATAAAACTGGTGAGGGAGGGAGGGAGCGCTGACCAGGCCCAGGCTCGGCTGCGGTTATTAGAGTCCATTTATTGACATGCATGTACTGAGTACCCACTATGAGCCAGCAGGTGTTCTAGGTGCTGGCATACAGGTTAAAAACCCCATTCTTACAGAGCTTAAAATAGATTGGGAGAAGACAGACAAAAAATAAGTAAAATATATAGTATGTTGGAAAATAATAAGTACTAAACAATAAAGCAGGAGAGGGGGATGAGAATGACAGATGACAGAGGGCAGGAGGTAAGGGGTGTAATTTAAAATAATGCACTTACTGAAGGCTGCAAGAAACAAGGTGGTGTTTTAGAAGGAAAAAAATGAAGGAAAGAAAAGAGAAGAAAAACCATGCAGATTTTTGGGAGAAGAGGATTCCTCTGGAGTAGAGGTGTGCTTCACCTGGGTGAGGACAGTAAAGAGTAATTAGGGGAAGGGTAGGAGGGTAGGAACGTAGGAGGTGAGGTCAGGGAGGGGGCAGGGTGGCATGGGCTGGGCCTTCTCCTCCTGGAGAGACTGACAGTCACAAGAAGGTTCCCAGCAGCTCCCACTAGGTTTCATGAGTCTCCCTGCTGCTGCTGCTGCTGCTCTGAGACTGACTGGCCTTTGGAGGCACACGGGGAGGGTGGGGCTCCACATGAGCGCACAGACCAGGTGAGCAGTTGTTGGAACGCACGTGCCCCGCAAGCGTGAGGACTGGTGGCTTACAGAGTAATGCTATAGATTGTGCTGGGGCTTCACCTACGGGGCGGGGTAAAATAAGTAGTGGTCCGAAGACTTGAGTGACACGGACAGGCTCTCAGGTTCAAGAACGTAAGGCAGTGTAGCAAAGTGGCGCGTTGGGATCATAGACAAGCCTACAGGCTTGTGGCTGGGAAGATAATTTCTGCAGCTCTGAAAGTGAGGCAAAGATGAACTGAGGAGGACAGCGGATATCACAAGAGGGGCAGGGCTGGAGAGCAGGGCTGCCACAGTGGCGCTGGTGGGGGTGGGGAGGTGTCACAGAGCCCCCCTTAGATGTCAAGTGTGCTGCAGGAGGCAGACACGTGAAACCAGTGGGTGAGAGCAAGTGCCAGGCGAAACAGGAGCACCTCTAAGAAACAAGGTGGAAATGTGGTTAGGGTTAGGGTGAGACTCCCGCACACCCCCACCCCCATGGATGGGCGGTTCAGCTGGG
>NW_012134858.1:4462465-4464085 GCF_000956105.1 Propithecus coquereli
CTGAGACTTTACTGAATTAATTTATCAATCCCAGGAGTCTCTTGGTTGAATCTCTGGGATTTTCTAGATATAATATTATATCATCAGCAGAGTGAGAATTTGACCTCTTCTGCCCCCATTTAGACACCCTTAATTCTTTTCTTTGTCTGATTGCTCTGGCAAGAACTTCCAGCACTATGTTTAATGCAAGTGGAGATGGTGGGAAACCTTGTCTGGTTTCAGTTCTAAGTGGGAATGCTTTCAATTTTTCCCTGTTCAGTATGATATTGGCTGGGGGTTTATCATATATGGCTTTAATAATTTTAAGATATGATCCACCTATGCCTATTTTGTTAAGAGTTTTTATAATAAAAGTGTGCTGGATTTTGTAAAATGCTTTTTCTGCATCTATTGAGAGAATCGTATGGTCTTTGTTCTTGCTTTTATTTATGTGATGAAATGCATTTATAGATTTTCATATGTTGAACCATCCTTGCATGTCTAGGATAAAGCATACCTGTCTTGATGAATTATTTTTTTTGATGTGCTGTTGAATTTAGTTTACTAAGATTTTTTTGAGGACTTTAACATCTATATTCATGAGGAATATTGGTCTGTAGTTTTGATTTTTTGTTGTGTCTTTTCCTGGCTTTGGTATCGAGGTGATGATATTGGCTTTGTAGAATGATACCAGTCTACTACTGCAGAGGATACCATCCTTCTCAATGTTGTGGAGTAATTTCTACAATATAGGTATGAGTTCTTCTCTGTATGTTTGGTAAAATTCAGGTGTGAACCAATCTGGTCTGGGAATTTTTTTGTTGGAAGATTTTTAATTGTTTCTTCAATTTCTCTGCTTGATGTTGGTCTGTTCAGAAATTCTATTTCTTCCTGATTGAGCCTGGGGAGGTTGTGTATTTCTAAGAATTTTTCTGTTTCCTCCACGTTTTGTAGTTTTGGGGCATATAGATTTTTATAGTATTCAAAGATAATGTTTTGTATTTCTGTGATATCTGTAGTAACCTCTCCTTTTTCATTTCTAATTGAGCATATTAGAGTCCTTTCCTTTCTAGTTCTTGTCAATCTAGAAATAGGGCTATCAATTTTGTTAATCTTTTTGAAAAACCAACTTCTGATTTTATTAATCTTCTGTATAGTTCTTTTCTTCTTGATTGTATATAGTTCTGCTCTGATCTTAGTTATTTCCTTTCTTCTGCTAGGGTTAGGATAAATTTGCTCTTCCTTTTCCAGTTCCGTGAGATAGTTTAGTAGTTTGTTGATTTGTGAACTTTCTGTCATTTGGATGTGAACATTTAATGCTATTAGTTTTCCTCTCAGGAATGCTTTTGCTGTATCCCACAGATTTTGATAACTTGTGTCCCCATTATCATTTAGTTCAAAGAATCTTTTAATTTCCATCTGGATCTCCTCCTTGACCCAATAGTCATTCAGCAATAGATTGTTTAATTTTCACAATTTTGTAAAGTGGTGAGTCTTTCTGTTGCAATTGATCTCTAATTTTATTCCACTGTGGTCTGAGAAGGTACATGGTATAATTTCTATTATTTTAAATTTGTTGAGATATGATTTGTGGCCTGGGATATGATCAATTTTAGAGAAAGTTTCATGAGCTGATGAGAA
>NW_012134858.1:4465570-4470203 GCF_000956105.1 Propithecus coquereli
ATTGAGCTATCTTACAATCCAAATTTAGAATTCTTCCTCTATCATTTTAATCATTTTGTTTATGTTGGTATCTGTTGAGGATCTAATGATTTCTTTTGGGGGTTATTTTTCTCTCTGATATTTCATGTTTCCTGCATTCTTTCACTGATTCTTTCTTATCAGACTTCTTGGTCATGAGCTTGGGGTGCTAGGACTGATTTATGGCTCTATCACAAAGTCCCCAAGGGTCGTTCCTTGACAGTGCTAGGGAGAGGCTTGCTGGTCCTACATTGCCTTAGGGGTATTTTAGCAAGTTGGCTTACCTCTGACCTGTTGTCTTCACCTCTTGCCAATGGAGATTGGTGAGTTTGGTTCCCCAGCTTTAGCTCCAAGCTAGTGGATTGCACTTGTGGTTATGACTTCACTGCCCTCTAATAGCTTTAGATGGAAGGCTCTGTGGTTAAGTTATTGGGTTACACTCTCTGTTGTTGATTGTAGTTTGGGTGGAGGAGCCAATTATTGAAGTAATCTGACATCTCTGAGGTAGGCTCTGGTCCCTTGGATGGAGTATGCAAATGCCCCAATCTTTGGGAGGGGCCTTGCCACTCTCAAGGATTATTTGGACCCTGTTCCCCCTTAAGGTGGGGGTAGGAGCAAGATAGATACCAGCTGGTGTGCAAGCCTGGGTGTGTGTTCTTCCATAGTTGCTTGATCTGCTGCTAGGGGCAATCACTGATTTGTTATTCAGGATGCTTTCACCACACTTGGAGGGTTGCTCCTGATGGGAGGGGTCAATTGGTACAATTACTGAGATCTCTGGCCAGGTTTTTCCTTTCCTGTCCACAAATCCCAATGCTGGAAGCTGCCCAAACCCAGAGAGCAAGCCCTGGAGTTATGTTCTTATTAGAGGACCTCAACTGGTCCAGCAGGGAGAATCAACAGGTTGCGGATGATTTTTCAGCACCCCAGTCCTGCAGATTCATGCCAGTAGCACAGAGAAAGCAGCTTTTCTTGTTTTTCCTCACCTCCAAGGGCAGAGTTGGCCACATCTGGCATGAAAGTCCATGGGAAGGGGGAGGCATGTTGCCTCGTGTTGCACAGCCATGTCTCTAGTCTGGGGACCTCAAAGATGGAGTCTACCCACCCCTGGAGAGCTAGTCATGGGTGCAACTACTCAAGAATTGGCAGATGCCAGTCTGGTGGACTGAATCAACAGGCCACCAGCTGTCACCTCTGAATCACAGTCCCGTAGTCTTCCACTTGCCTAGCAGAAGGTCCTGCTCTTTTTGTCCTTCTCTGAGCTGGCCAAATTGCCAGGGGCTTCCAGGGGCAGAGCCCCCTTTGTGGCATTCACCTCCTGTGCTCTGATCCCACTATCCCCACAGAAGTGAGGGGACTGTCTCTAAACTCCCTCGTGCAGTCTCAGTCACGGGAAGTGACCACTCAGCCCAATCCCTCCCCTGACCAGTATGGTCCCAGCACAGAGCACGGGGGAGTTCAAAATGTTTCCTGATATTGTCTCCTCTCCACAGAGTCTGTTATCCCGTGCCATGACTTTGCACAGACTTCAGGTGCATCCCTGTCTGAGTGGGTGTAGAGGTCTGTGGGGGAGCAGGGCATCCTCCTGTGGGTCAGATCACACTGTGCTGGCTGGCCAGGTGGGCGCGGCCCTCCCACGCTGCACTCTATTCCCTGTTGTATTTCTTGCATTCTCCAGTCTTTGCGAACTTATCTCCTTTTCACCTTTTTTCCTGCGCTGTGTGTCCCATGCTGTTTCTCTAGGTCATTTTCTTTTTTTTTTATTTCAGCATATTATGGGGGTACAGATGTTTAGGTTACGTATGTTGCCCTTGCCCCTGCCCAAGTCCGAGCTTCAAGCATGTCCATCCCCCGGACAGTGTGCATCGCACTCTTTGTGTATGCATATACCCGTCCCCTCCTCCCCCCTCCCCCTCTAGGTCCTTTCCTTATGAAAAGTGTTATAAGCCCCGTGTCTGGCGGGGCTCAGGTGTGTGGTTGGGGGTGGCATGGTGGAGGGACTCCATCTTCACTTCTGCTGTATCATGATTTAGAAGTGAAGATGGTGCCACATCATTCCTGTCTGCCCAGCCTGCCCTTCGCTCCAGCATGCGTGGCAGGGCCAGGCTGTCTAGGTATGTACATCAGGCATATGAACTGCAAATTTTCTACTTGGCATGGCCCCAGCACTTCCATCCTTTCTAGACAATCCTTTCTTGCTCTGCTGGCTTTCAGAATAATTATTTCTCTTGAGCTTTCTATGGAAAAAGACAAGGGGAGAAGTCTAATCCTGGACTCAGGCTGTGCTTTCTAATTAATTCATTCAAACCATTGGGGTCCTTAAGCCTTTTGTGTTGATGGCCCTAGGACTCATCCCAATTTCTGATATCAGTTTTCCATGAAGTTATAAAATCTGCCGATGAGTGTGAGGTGAAGAGAATCTCGCTTTAAAAAATTCGTCAAAACATGCTTCTCACATACAAAAGGTTTTAAGAGGCTTGCAAGGTGAAGGGAGGGTGGTTGGCAGTGTTTACTCTCCACAATGGAAGCCCACCTGAAATATCACATATTTAGAAACAGAAAGATTGGCTGAAGCTAAGCTCATTTCTGAAATCATATTTTAAAAAAAAAACTGCCTTTGTTGTTAGGCTAAAGGAAGCTCACCTGCTCATTTGTCAAATTTGTGATTCTGCTGTCAACAAAATGAGAGAAACAGGCAGAGATGAGAGGAGGGAAAACATTTGTTCCAAAAGGGAAAATAAAGATCTTTTTCTAGCATGATTTGAAATGTTCTGTCTCCCAGATGGCAGACAGCAAACAGGTAGCCCATTTGGATACATCATACTTGGAAGATTATCTGATTACATGTGGGTTTTAATAACATGAAGTCATACATTAGCTGTCTTCATGATCCACAGAAGAGGCCACCCTGAGAAGAGGCCCAGTTACCCCCAGGATATCACTCACCCCTTAGTCTTCCCTGTAAGACCAACAGGATCCCTTGTCTATTTGTGTAGCCTTCACTCTATCACCTCAACCTCTTCCCTTCAAAATTTGTGCTCACATCATATTGACTTCCATCTTTAGTTTCCCCCCAAAGCACCTTGTTCTTAACACTTCCAGGTTGGTCTACCCATGCCCTCCACTCTCACCTCCTGCCCCAACCCTCTACCCATCTGGCAAATTAAGTACAAATACCAGCTTCTCTACTAAACCTTTCCTGATGCCCACAAGCCACCTTGCAGCCTTCCCGTGGTTTCAGCCCAGCTCTATCAAGCCTCAATCATTGCTGAGTCAATGTCAATGTCAATAAGTGGCAGAAAGGGATGTGTCACAAAACATCCTCTCTTTAGATATCTCCAAGTATTCACCATTTCAGCTCATGGAATCCTGGGGATTTCCTTATACACATGTGGAGAAACTGAGGCAGAGGCTGTTTTGGCCTCCAAAAAGTCATGTACCTCAATGAATATGAGTAAAGATCTTAGTGTCCTGGGCAATATTTACTTGTGAGTCAACTATACTGACTGAGTTCAAAAAGGATTTTGGGAGAAACTCCCATGCTGGGCACAAATCGACACTGAAGCAGTGACAAAATAAAATACTGGTGACCTTACGCTAATGCCCTGCCTCCCTCTCTGGTCCAAGACTCTAGAGTAGGAATCACCACTTTGGGAAAAGAGCCTGCACATGGTTTTATCTGGAAGGAAGGAAGGAAGGGTGGACAGACAATACTATTATCTGCTACCACCATCATTTTAAAAAGAAAATACATTTTATTCTCAAATGTTTACTACACACTTGTAAAGGTAGATTGACTCACCCCTCAGTAGGAGCCAGGCACTGTACTGGATGCAGGCTTGGGGACGTACCAGGATTTCCAGGATGAGGTCCAGTTGTTAAGCTTTAAATTGACTAAGAAATAGACAAGGTGACAATAGATTTCATTTGAGGAAAATACTAATGTCTGGAGAATTCTTTTTTTCCTTGTGACAGTGAGACCAAACTGGGTTTCTTATAGTCTCCATCCACTACCTTAGCTCTGCCCCCTGGTGGGACCCACAAAAAGCACAAAAGTCTTTGTCATGCAACAGTGTGACCTTTTTTATGAGCATTCTTAGAATATTCTTTCCTTTTTACCCCAGGCCATCTCTTTTCTTAGGAAACACCAAAGTCTTCCACTTGTTTTCTATTCTAAAATGACAGTTTCGGCATCCTGGACACTCTTTCCTGGACTCCCCCATACGTCAGTGTTGCTCTGGGCGTGTGCTGGCCCTTGCTAGACCCAGTGTCTATTGTGTCTGAACCCGCTGCGGAGACCTCAGCCGCCACTTTCAGCTATGTGGCCAGCTACCTTCATAATCCATCTCCTGATGGTGCCGGCAATTTTTTCAGGTTTTAAATCCTGATCCAGCATATTAGATACCTACATGTTAGACACCCTTCCCTGTTCCTGTAATGCAGAAGCTTGGTAGAAATATCACTATTGCCTTGATAAGACTGTAATAAACATTTGAACAGGATCAAACACATGTGCAGCCTTTTTTCCCAAAGTAGTGATTCCTATCCTAGAGTCAAGGACCAGAGAGGAAGGCAGGGCATTAGCATAAGGTCACCAATATTTTATTTTGCCAAG
>NW_012134858.1:4470283-4472204 GCF_000956105.1 Propithecus coquereli
AAGATGCATTTCCTGGAGACAGAAGATAATTGGCTTGTGTTTGGTTATCCACTCAGCCAGTATATGTCTCTTCAGTGGACAATTCAAGCCATTCCAATTTATTGAGGAAATTGATATTTATTGAGGAAATTGATTTCTGTTCATACTGTTGGATAAATTCTTATTGTTTTGTTTTACCTCTCGGACCATTGTGGAATCAGGGGTCTGGACTTTAACTCCTGGGTGATTTTTACATTGGTGGGTGTCTATTGTGCTGTTCGGTGTAAAATGCCGGTCTGAGTACTTCCTGCAAGGCAGGTATGGTCTTTGTAAATTCTTTCAGTGATTGCTTGTCTGGGAAAGTCTTTATTTCTTCCTCATAGATGGAGCTTATTTTTGCCAAAGAATTCTAGGTTGGCCATTATTCTGTTTTAGAAGGTCGAGGATGGTCCCCAGTTCCTTCTGGCTTGTAAGGTTTCAGTTGAGAAGTCTCCAGTTAGTCTGATAGTTTTCCCTTTGTAGGTTATCTGCTATTTTCATCTTACTGCTCAAAGGATTGCCTCTTTTGTGTTTACTTTGTCTGGCCTGATAACCGTGTGAAGTGATTGCTTTTTCACATTGAGTCACCCAGGAGTTCTGTGTGCTTCTTGTACCTGAATATCTAGATTTCTAGTCCAGGCCAGGTAATGTTTCCTCCATTACTCCAAGAAATAGATTTTCCAGACCTTGTGTATTTTCTTCTTCTCTCTCCAGGATATCTATAAATCTTATGTTTGGTTTCTTTACATAATCCCACATTTCTTGTATGTTTTGTTCATGTCTCTTGCTTCTGTGTTCTTTTTCTTCATTTGATTTGTTTAGCACACAAGCCTATTCTTAAGGCTTTCCACTGTGTTTTGTAGTCCCTTGAATGCCTCTTTCATGTCCAGTATTTCTGTTTGGTTCTTTCATAATACTTCAACTTCTTTATAGAATTTTTTATTAATGTCCTGTATTGTTCTTGTGGCTTCTTTTTGTTGGGTTTCTCTTTTCCCTTCAATTATATTGAGCTATCTTACAATCCAAATTTAGAATTCTTCCTCTGTCATTTTAATCAATTTTGTTTATGTTGGTATCTGTTGAGGATCTAATGATTTCTTTTGGTGGTTATTTTTCTCTCTGATCTTTCATGTTTCCTGCATTCTTTCACTGATTCTTTCTCATCAGACTTCTTGGTCATGAGCTTGGGGTGCTAGGACTGATTTATGGCTCTATCACAAAGTCCCCAAGGGTCGTTCTTTGACAGTGCTGGGGAGAGGCTTGCTGGTCCTATATTGCCTTAGGGGTATTTTAGCAAGTTGGCTTACCTCTGACCTGTTGTCTTCACCTCTTGCCAATGGAGACTGGTGAGTTTGATTCCCCAGCTTTAGCTCCAAGCTAGTGGATTGCACTTGTGGTTATGACTCCATTGCCCTCTAATAGCTTTAGATGGAAGGCATTGTGGTTAAGTTATTGGGTTACACTCTCTGTTGTTGATTGTAGTTTGGGTGGAGGAGCCAATTATTGAAATAATCAGACATCTCTGAGGTAGGCTCTGGTCCCCTGGATGGAGTATGCAAATGCCCCAATCTTTGGGAGGGGCCTTGCCACTCCCAAGGATTATTTGGACCCTGTTCCCCCTTAAGGTGGGGGTAGGGGCAAGATAGATACCAGCTGGTGTGCAAGCCTGGGTGTGTGTTCTTCCATGGTTGCTTGATCTGCTGCTAGGGGAAACCACTTATTTGTTATTCAGGATGCTTTCACCACACTTGGAGGGTTGTTCCTGATGGGAGGGGTCAATTGGTGCAATTACTGAGATCTCTGGCCAAGTTTTTCCTTTCCTGTCCACAAATCCCAATGCTGGAAGCTGCCCAAACCCAGAGAGCAAGCCCTGGAGTTATGTTCTTATTAGAGGACCTCAACT
>NW_012134858.1:4475874-4496114 GCF_000956105.1 Propithecus coquereli
AAGGAAGGAAGGAAGGAAATGACTATTATCTGCCATCACCACCATTGTATAAAAGAAAAGACATTAAAACAAAACAACCAACAACAGGAAAGACATCATTTCAAAATAAAGAATAGTCTTTACATGACTCGTGTTATATATTTAGTTAATGAAAAGCTCACAAAATACAAAATTGTCCTAATTTTCATTATTTCCCCATGGGCTGGCCTGGGCACTCAGCCCAACATGACAGGCCCCTACGCACTGAAAGGACCTGCCCTGTTACCCCCGATAAATTCCCCAGCGCGGACCCTTGTTCCTTTCCCGACACACCCCCACCCCCACCACCATCAAGGCGCTGCATATCCTGGGGCCACGGCACACGTTTGACCAATATTTGTGAATAAGTAGAAGTACAAATAAATATGATTTATAGGAAACAGGCTCCACCAAGTTAAAAATTATCTCCAGCAATCTTTAGCTCAGTGACTATTGATCTGGTTGCAAGAGAAGTTTCATTTGTCAGAGGGGACACGGCCAAGAGAACAGTTTATTGCCTTTGTGTGACCAAGCTGATTTGTCTTGTGTGGCATTGACTCCCGAGTCCTACATATCCCCTGCCTTCCACTGGGCCTTAAATCCCAGCGGCCTGGCTCTAGACTCTTAAAACTCCACGAACATCAACAGGATGGCGCAGCAATTCCCAGCACCTCCCAGGTCCGTAGCTCTGAAAGCTCAGACGTGTCTGCACTCAGCCCAGGGCCACGCACACCACAGCTCCGAGGTTTATTTCATAAATGACTCAGTGAGACCTCTCCCTTCCTCAGCCCCCAACTAATAGCTGATAATCCTAGTTACAGTCATCCCCGTTTCCTAATGCACCCATGGCATTGCTTGATAAATTTTCTTAAAGTTCAACTCTTACTATAGCTTTCCCCAACTCAAAAATCTTTAATGACTTTCCATTAGGCTGAGAAAAAAGCCCAAGTCCTTAGACAAGCATTAAAAGACTCCCATAATCTGACTTTAATGTGGCTTTTCAACTGCAATTCTTTGAAACAGTTTGTCTTCAATTCCCCTGTGGCCTCTTCAATATCTGCTTTGCCTATTAGTAAGTGTTTCTGTCTTACATCTTCCACAAGAGAATGAGCTGGATGCTTCCCAAACATTAGCACAAAGTCCTGCAAATACTACTTCAAATTACAACTGTTAGATGAATGAACAAGATGGGCACATGCAGACAAGTGAAGACACAACTCATATTGTGATCTGCCCCAGTACCTAGCAAATGTGACGCGCGTCATTGGTGGTCAGCGCACAGGCAGCAGAAAAAGAAAGGAGAGAAGGCAGGGAAACAAGAAGAAAGAGAGGGAGGGTGGGAAGAGAGGAATGAGCTCAAGGGAGGTCGGAATTGAAATTATGTTACAGTCCTATCAATTAAGTTTCTTTCTTGGACCACAGGGCAAAGGAGGCGAGGATAACATGGGGAGAGTGAGGGTGATTCAGATGCTCTGAATCAGCTCTGTCCCCAGAGGGTCAAGGAAAGGAGAAATAAAGTCTCACGTCAGAGGCAGTGGGAAGCCCTGCCTGCAGCAAAGGAGGAAAAAACCAAATGTGTTATGTACAGGAAAGTTGGCCAAAGATTTGGTGAAAATGAAACACAGAAGTGCCTGGTGGTTTCTAACTGGTCCTCATGCTCCTGCACTCTGCACTCAGCTCTTCTTCCAGACGTCGTTCTGCCAACCAGCACACACTTCCTTACAGTCACTCAAAGGCAGCAGCCACACAAAAGCCGCTGCTCTAAGTAGACATCTCCCCCCAGACTGCCTTCATGGTCCACTTTGGCGCTTTCTCAGCAAGCTTCAGCCTGTCCACTTGACCCATCTCTCCAGGACACCCAGTCCGCCACTCTCCTCTGATCAACCCCCTTCCCCTTCTAGACCCACTCAACGTCCAGACTCAGAGTGGATCTCCTTCCTTGATTAAACCCCAACTAATGGAAATGAGGAGGCCTCTCTACTCCCAAACTTCTTTAGACAGGAAATAGCCTGAGAAAACGATTCCATTGTGAACGTAAACTAATTTTTTACATAAAAGCAGATGTATTCAAACGTACCCAGGGTTTATTTAAATCAGGTATGATAAGACAGCGGGCACAGAAATGATTGTCATGAAGGATTAAGTCTATACTCACAGATCGCTAGAAACAGCAACCACAGTAGTAGGCCATGCAGGGCCACATGGGGAAGCACCAGGGACACTCAGGAGGTCAGAGACGGGCATTGGGGGAAGAATGGCCAACAGCTTTATGGGGGTTTTCACAGGAAGGAATGGACAAGACAGGCAGTTACACTGCAGAGCAACTGCAGGAATGGATAGTTTGAATAAATTCAGGCAGGCTCTGGGTTATAGGGGTGGGCCCTGATTATCTGTAATCTGGCCCTCAGATGATTTATGGCAGGGGGAATATTGGCTTGATGTGTGAGAGTTTGATAAAGAAGTGGCTGTTTGGTTTATGTACCAAAGACATGTTCCCAGGGATGTAATTTGCAATCTCTAGGAATTAGTTTGCACTGGGAGGGGCAGTGTCTCCAGGATCAAGTCCCCAAATGCCAACAGCATCAAGAATACAGTAAATAATAAAATATAGTCAATACAGGAGAGAGGACTCAGAGGGGCTGAGCCAAGGGCCCAGCCAACAAAGCTAAGATCTTAGAAGAATCATCACCAGGGAGCAATAATGGGCTCTAGTCAACATTCACTTCCTGCCCCCAGAGCAGGGGGAGTAATGACGCCAGCCCGGCTGGACTTCAGAATTTCCACGGAGCAGTGATGTTTATATACCTCCAATCTCCCTCCTTTTTGAACATGAGTTTCTACCGCAGTAGTCCTATACCTGCCCCATTATTCTTATATGCTAAATTATGTCTCTAATTCATAAGCCATCAAATTAATAAGAACCCTATTACAGGAAAGCTATCTCAAGGTAAGTTTCTCATAAGCTTTGGGACCTGGTTAAGTGACAAGATCCTAGCCTTCAAGCCTAAGCCTGATGTTATAATTGGATAAGATTTTTGTGGTTCTTGGGAAGTGGGGGAGTATATTTTGCATGTCGGAGGAATGTCAATAATTTGTGGCCACAGGGTGAACTGTGGACGGATAATGATGGCAGTAACTTTTTCTGCCACTCCTCTCATCTAGAGGTGAGACGTATTTCCCTCCTGTTGAATGTGGGCTTGCTTTTGGACTTGCTTTGACTAACACAACATGGTAGAATTGATCCTGCATAACTTGCAAGTCTGGACCTTAAGAAACGTGCAGTGTTTGTGCACTAGGAGCACTCTCTCTCGGAGCCCAGATGCTGCAAGAGAGCAGCTCAGGCAATATGGAGAGTCCAGGTAGAAGACAGCACACTGTCCAGCTGACAGCCCCAGCCAAGCTCCCAGCCACCAGCGCTACCAAACATCAGCCATTTCAGTAAGTCTAGGCTGCAGATAATTCAAGAAAATGAGGGGCAAAATCACCTCCAGCTAAGCCCAAACAAGCTTTAGAATTGTGAGAGATAGTAAATGGTCATTATTTTTTAAGCCATTTTGGGAGGAGGGAGAGAGGGTTTTTACACAGCAGTAGATAACTAAAACAAGAGAACAGCAAACCTCAAGATGCATTAAAAACAATCTGGTCTATGATCTCAGATTTTCCCACTGGATATTCTTCTAAGAGTCTACTTGCCTTTACCCCTCTCCAAAGAACCACTGTTTTTCTAAATAAAAAAGAGTAGCCACAGATGAGGCATTTAGGACACATTGGATCTTCTATTTGGATTTGGACAACTCTTGTCTGTCCTTTGAGAAGTTTTCTTCTCCAATCTCTTATGTTAGCAGAGACAAAGACTCTTAAAACAAAAAATATATATATATATATTAAAATTTCCTTTGGAGATTGAATAGAGAAGTAACAAGCTTTCCATGGGTTCTAGCCACTTTGTTTTCATTTTGTTTTCACATTGCTGCTGGCAAATCTACATATCACAAAAGTATATCTTCCCACTCTTGTAACAAAAATTTTAAATTTCCTTTATAGATTGATGCCTCTGAATGGAAAGGTAGTGATGGTTTATTTATGTGATTCTAGCTGCTCTGTTTTCATTTTGCTATTGTATTGCTTTTGGCAAATCTACATATAATAAAAGGATATTTGTGTCTGTTTGCCTGAAGCTTGCTAATATCTTTCCAAAGTGGCCTAAAACATGATTAAGATTATGCAGGACAGTCACCACAACTTGGGATCCAAATCAGGCCAACCTAATTTGATGGGTGCCTTGAGCTCTTGCACTCCCCAGCCAGGTAAAGACACAGAATGCTGAGATACATGTGTACACGTAGCTTCGGACGTAGCAAGCAAAAATACAGGCCATCCAGTTAAATTTGAAGTTCAGATAAACAACAAATACAATTTTTAGTATAAGACTATATTATGCAATATTCGGACATTCTTAACTAGAAACATATGAATCTGGATGCCCTGTATTTTACCTGACAACCCTATCGCAGTTACAGCAAGGCATAGGGAGAACCAGATGTGTTTCCTGTGGTCATACATCCTTTTAAAAAATGCATCTCTCTACTTTTATGGCATCCATAGGATGTGGTTATGCTTTCTGTGGTATGAAACAGGTGATACACAAGCCCCAGAACCCAAAGCAGGAGGGGAAGGGCCTTCGCAGCGATTGGGCACTTGTGATACGCCCAGTATTTCACAACATTATTTCATGCGGTGCTCACAGGTGCAATGTGAGTGCTGCCGCTTTGCTAATGAGGGACCCGACACTCAGAGAAGGGCTTGTCTGGGTCCCACGGCTGGTGAGTTGGGACTTAGCTCTCTGACCCAGATCGCCCTGGCTCCCTAGCCTGCCTTCCTATAGTTCCACAGCACGCTGACATCTAGGGAGCTGGGGCACAGTGCGGGGTGAGAGGAGGGAATGAAGTTCTTGCTATTTTTCTGCCACTCCTGCGCCTCTGGTGTGTTTCCTCGTTGCATGACATTTGAGATGCCTGTTGATAACTCTATACTTTATTGAGGACAAATGAAAGTAAGAGAGAAACAGGGAAGGTGTGGAAAAGACATAAAATGTGCCTCTTTTTTAATCTCTGAAGGCAGAATAAATCCTTATACAGTGACTTTAAACAGTCCCTTAACCATTTGCCCTTGTCACATACAGATGGTAGCAGATTCCTCTTCTAAGGAAAGGGACTAGCAGAGGGATTGCTCTGCAGTAAGCTTGTGGTTAAGTGGTCCCTCTTGTATCCCTCAGAGTCTGGTGGAAGGAAGTCTATTGTTACACGGAAGAGTCTCTTGGCACAAAGTAGAAACAGCAGGGCTACTCTTGTGGAGGTGCAGAACAGGTCTTTCTGCCTTGGGATATTGTCAGAGGGAAGACGGAAGAAAAATGAGGACACAGGGCAATGTCAAGTAAGTTATGGGTCCCAGTGCTGTGTAGTTCTGACCTATGCTGCTTGGCAGGGAAGAGGAGCCTCAGCAGGTGACATACAGGAATTTGCTTATAAAAAGGTAGTGAATATTCTATCACCCCCATGCAGAGGTTTCCTTTCCAAAAAGGAACAAGCCAAGACTTAGAGCCAAGATGTTGTCACATTGGTGTCTTTTTCATTAAAGAATGACACCTCTCAGCCAGGTTAAATGTTTGAGTCCTTGGGCTACTGTCACAAAATACAGGCAGTCCCTCGGTTATGGACGACTAGACTTATGGTGTTCCACACTTAAGCACGGGCTCCCAAATTTCCCCATAAGAATAATTTACGATTCAATAATTAAGTTATTAATTGGGGAGCTAATTTCTTCCATTCATGTAAAGAAACCCTCATGGCATAAGTAGCTGGTTTGTGCAGCATCTTTGCCCTAGAAGCTAGTCTCATAGGTAGGCAGAGAAGTCGCTGATAGAAACTCAAAAATGCAAAGAATCAGAAGATCTGGAGCTGAGAAAGGTACGACAGAAGAATGAGCTGAGGCTTTTCGTCTCACTGAAGCAGGATTTGCTGAGCTTGAGGAGCCAGATCCTACCTAACATTTACAAAGATCTACCGTGCAGTAAGTAAGGACATTAGCTACCACAAGGCCATTTGTGATGAAGAAAAGAAAAAGGCTGTGTCAATAACCCTAGACACCTTTTTCAAGAAGCCGACTTCAGTGCTAAGCTCCCCTCCTCCAGCAGCAGAGTCAGACCCTGATTCTCCAGCTCCATCTCCATCATCATCTTCCGATCAACGTTAGGCTAATTTCTTGCTTCCAAAGTGCCCCTTCCGGTAAGCTAGACTTTAATGCTACATTGGGTTAGTGTTAACCTTTAATATTCTTTGTGGAAATTTCTCCTATTTCTTATCTAAACCTTTTGTTTGAGTTTGTTTTTATGTTCTGTTTGTTTGAATTAAAAGAAAAAGCACAACAGTTTCTGTAACTTATTATTACAGTACAGCGGTATTATTATTACCATTATAGTATTATACTACATTATTATTACCGCATATGAGCCATTATAGTATTATGATTATCATATATGCACTGTTCATCAGAGATCCGAATTACATACTAATCTGACCTAAAGACATTCTCAGGAGCGTATCTTGTCCATAACTTGGGGACCACCTATACCATAAACTGGTACCTTATAAACATTGCAAATTTATTTCTCACAGTTTTGGAGGCTGGGAAGTCTAAAATCAAGGCTGATTTGACGTCTGATGAGGGCCTGCTCTCTAATTCATAGATAGATAGCACCTTCTTGCTGTATCCCCACATAGTGGAAGGGGTGAGAGGTCTCTCTTCATACTCTTCTGTAAGGCACTAATCCTATTCATGACTGTTCTGACCCATGACCTCATCACCACCTGTCTTACTCTATGCTGCTATTACAAAATATGTGATACTGGGTAATTTATAAAATTTATTTCTCATAAATCTGGAAACTGGGAAGTCCAAGATCGAGGTGCCAGCAGGTGTGGTGTGTGGTGATGTCCTACTCCATCAATGGCATCGTCTCTCGGTGGCATTCATACTTGGTGAAAGGCGGGGGGCAAAAGGGAAGAAACACCGTGTCCTCGCATGGTGGAGACCAGACGAGGTAAAAGTGCCCCTCAAGCCATTTTGCGAGGCACTAATTCGTTCATGAGGGCACAGTCCTCATGGCCTGATCAGCTGCTCCCGCAGCTCTTAATACCACCACAATGGGAATTAAGTTTCAACACACGAGTTTTGGAGGGGACACATTCAAATTATAGCACTGCCCAAAGGCCATACGTCCTGACTCCGTCACCTTGGGGGTGAGGATTTTGACACATGGATTTGGGGTGGGATACAAGCATTCAGGTCATAGCATTAAGTAATTCCAAATCTTGTTTCTATTTTTGACCACTTCTTTTCCTGTGCTAGAGAGCTGAGAACAAACCACTCAGCATTTATTCTTGAGCTTGACCTAAATCATCTTTCTGGAAGGATGCTGACATGAAGGGAAACCAATGGCCCAAAGCGAAACTGAGCAAATAACTTACAAAATACTTTTGTCCCTGCTGAAGCTGCTGGGAACCATGAGACAGAAAAAAGTTTCTCTGGCCCTCAGTCACTCCTAGATGCCACTCAGGATGGTTCTCTTCCAAGGGTCTAGCCGGTCTTACATCACTACCAGGATTACAACTCTGGGGAATGCTCACAGCAGGCAAAATATAGCACATTCACTAAATGTACTTCTGCTTCCATATTGATCCTCCAGAGACTGGTGCAAGTTCTTCTTCTGTTTCTGCAGGAAATACCTTATGTGTATATTTCTGGGATGGGAGATAGTAGATTTCAATCAGTTTTCAAAGGAAATCATGAACCCAGAAATTGCACTTCACTGATTTAGAGTCTGTAAATGAAGAATGATTTGATGCTTTGGACTAGAACAGAAACCACCTCTTATTGTTTGGTTTCAAGGCAGTTTTCAAGGGGCAAATGAATTAATATATCTTGAGCAGCAACTGCATGCCAGGTAAGTAGTATTGAGATCTGACAGGTATTATTCCCTGGAGTCTTCTAATCCCCCTGTGACGGGGGTATCGATTTCCCTGGTTCACATGTGAGTTGACCTGCACTGAATAACAGCGAGTTAGCAAGTTCTCTCGTGTCAATCACAGTCAGCAAATGGCCCAGCAAGCACACCTAGCCAGGCCTGTCTGAGTTCAAATCTGGGCATTCTGTTGTCTCCCTTCTACTTCTTCGCTCATAGAAGGCCAGTTTGTTCCTTTGCTATTGGACTGGCACCAAGCCCCCGTCCTTACCAGCCGTCAGTGCCTATCAGCTTGTGGTCCTGATGCCGCTGGGCACCATGATACTGAAAAAGCTTCTATCTGGCCCTCTTTTGATGAGGGCCTTTGCTTGCTCTGGAACCCACTTTGCTCTCCTTGTCACAAGCTGGATGCGTCGGGGAATCCTCAACCACGACTGACAGAGGTGGCAATGAACACCCACTCTGCTGCCCCTGAGTGAGGCCATGCTGATGTGTGTCCCTAGTCGGCAGTTTTCCTGCGCCCCCAGGGCCCTCGCTCTGACATTGGCAGCCGGCTTGCTAACATCCTTTTGTGACTGACTTCCCTTCCATGTGTCATTCCTCCATTCCCCTAGGGATGATTTTTAGACCATCTCTCTTAGTTATTGTCTAAGGGCCTGATTTTGAAAGGGCACAAAGACATGTGGCTTCAGCTACTGGAAAATAGACAGAGGGTTGGGGGGAAGGTGTGTGTGTGTGTGTGTGTGTGTGTGTGTGTGTGTGTGTGTGTGTGTGCACATGTAATAAGAAAGGTGAAAAAGGGTGATAGTCTAACATGAGAACTACCACTCCTGTCCGAATTCCACTTTCTCATTTGTAAATGTGATAAAAATGCCTACTTTACATAACCATTGAATGTATTAAATAGCATGATGTATGGGAAGCTGCTGGTTCACAGTAGGTGCTCAATAAATGTTGAGTGATTATAGCAGAGTCGAAAGGTCATGAATATTGGAGATTAAAATGCCTGGGTTTAAATTTTGGATCTGTAACTTCCTAGCTGTATGGGTTTGGGGAAATTACTCTGGGTCTCAATGCTTTTGCCTGTGCCAGGGGCATAAAGATACTCTCCACGCAAAGCTGTGCTGAGGACAGAAGTAAGCGAGGTATGTAAAGAAGCTACAGAGGGGACATTGTGAGTTTCCAGACCATGAGAGCAACTTTGCTTCTGCTTCTCCTGCTTCAAGGCCACAGACAGAGCCTTCTGGCCAGGGTGAGGTTTTCCAGACTTCTCAGTCCTGCTCTAGCAGGAATAAAAATCACACTTGCAATCTCTCCGAGTGATTGATAGGCATTTCACGATGATTTTATCACTTGGTGGAGGATGAAAGTCACTCAATAATTAGCCGTATTCCTCCATTAAAACCCACTGCCCAAGACATACTCTAATTACCCACAAATTCCGGTTAGGCTTTATAGTGTAATTGCTATTCATGCTCCAATTAAGGGGCAATTGCAAGCTGAGGGAAAAAAATGTGCTTTACTGCTTCAATTTTGAAATTCGTGTATTTTGGAGCCTTAATCTACTCCTGGTCTACAGGGTTCCACGTACAGCGATGCCCGTGCTGCTGCAGCGGGGCTTGCGGGCCAGCCTTCCTCTCGCCCGGCTTCTGTGGCAGCGCTCCCTGCCTGACAGCGGAGCTTGCACCGAGCTCCTGACGTTTCACATTCTAGGAGGCAGAGGGATGGACAGAAGGACCTGTTCTTTCCATGTGTTTAAGACACTGAAAGAAAATCATCAAGGTCTTCTAGAAGTGACCTACCAGGGCAGGTGTGGCTCTTTGAGGTTGGAAGATAGCCCTGTCTTGAGGGAAGGCAGGCTGAAATGCCGGGAGAAAAGCAGACAACATCCAGGGGGCTGAGAATTCAGGGAAGTCTGGGTTCAAGTACCTGTTCTGCCATTTCCTCGTGTGACCTTGGGAAGGATAATTCTGAATGCCCAGCGTCCTCATCTACGCTGTAGGGACAGTGAAAGCACCCACTGCTTAGGATAATTTAGAGCATCAGATGAGATGAGACACAGAAAGTGAAAGTACCTAGCGCATAGTAGTCTCCCAGTAAATGTCATTATAGTCATCATCATTATCGCCACCATCGCCAGCACTGATACTGTTACTCTTGCTACAGGCAATTATCCCATTCTGGGCAAGTGAGTCAGGAAGAGATACATCTGCCTGCTGTGGCAATACACCTGACAGAGCCTCATAAAGGGTTAAATGAAATTAATCAGGTTTCTTTACTGAGCACTTCTCTGTGCATTCAATGCTCTAATTTGTATTACAAAGCTCAAAAAAAGGGTTAGGAGGCAGCAAGGACCATAGTGGCAAAGAGTGTAGACTTTGAAGCACGAGACACCTGGATGCAAAAACCTGGTTCTGCCCTAACTGGTCTCTTGACCCTCAGGCTCCACATCTATAAAATGGGTCTAATAGTGCTTCCTCGATAGATTTACGTGTAAGCATTAAATAAGATGGCATATGAAAAGTGTTTACCATAGTACGTGCACTTAAACATTCAATAAAGTTCAATTTATTATCAGTTTTTTTAAAAGTTGGGATTATACCATTCCACTGAAGCTGTGCAGAGCCTCTATTCTGCAAAGTTACAGAATTCTATGAAGAGAATAAACATCTCTTCAGAAGACTTTTCTCAGAAAATCATAGTGCTATTATACAAAGTGAGGACGGATGCCGAGAAAAGCAGACTTGACTGGTTTTGCATACAGCTGACACTCCCCAGGATGTGTAAGGACCCTGATGGGGAGAGGAAGGGGCCGTGGTTTTGCCACTAATGGATCAATGAATTCTGCATGAGCAAGATGTTTTTGTTTTTGTTGTTGTTGTTGTGTTGTGTGCAGAATAAATTCCCAAGTAAAATGATACTTGGCAGGAACTCAGCCTATGCCCAAGGTGGACAGAACAGAATCAGTGGCATGATGATATCACATTCCCTGGTGATCAAATCATTCCGTTGATCAACCAGGAACCGTCCCTTTGTGAGAAAGGCGAGGGCCTTGTCCAGTAGTCCCGGCTCTATGAGGCACTGTGGTAGATGCCAAGTCTCAGGTCCTTAGGGTGCCCTTGTTTCCCAGTTTCCACCATCGGCAAGAGTCTGAGGAATGTGCAACGAGCTCTGACCCCCAAGCACTGCCGAGTCTGCAGGGACACGGCCAAGGGGCTTCCACCCACCTGCAGAACAATCCACCGAGCCTTTGCCTGCATGCCCAGAGGAACAGGTTTAAGCATTCCTTTCATCCTCATGATGTTAAAACCCAGACCCATAGATCTTATACTTGATGAGCAGTTGGCTAAAATGCCTTCCTCTGTTTCACACAAGAATTCATCTCATGCTGAACAGAATGGGTCATGTTTCCTGTGAGCCTGGCCCTGTAGTTCCCAGGTTCCCACTGTTGATGCATTACCCACTCACGCTCTGGCACATTTGTTTCTGCCTCAAATTTCCTAGAGACTTACCAAGGTGATGTTCATAGATTTTCCCATTTATGTTGTTTCCTCGTGCATAACAATGATCTGTTGGCTTTCATTTCCGTTAATGACCCTCCGAATGGGAAACTGTTCCCTTGTCGTGTCACATGTCTGATGCTGGCCTGATTTCAGAAGGTGAAATAGTCTTGCATGGTGACAACCGAAAAAGCTTACTCTCCACCCTTTTGCAGGCTGGTGGCAAGCCCCAGTACAAAAGGGGAGGGTATCAGAGAGGGACAGACGGGTGCAAGGTAAAGAATGAAAATTTTGGAGCCAAATAGACAAAGGTTTGATTTATAGCTCTGCCATTTTCTAAATGTCTAGAAATGATGTGCTTGGGCAAGTCATTTAACCGCTCTCTGCCTCAGTTTCCTCAGCTGTGAAATGAAGCTAATGTCTATAGACATTGTGAGATTGTCGTAAGGACTGTGATATTACTACCATTATCTCTAATAATATGAGATTCTAGGAATTAGATATCAGAAGGTCTGTTCTACCCTTCTCCTAGATGGACAAGCACCAGTAAATGCAAACATCCCCCATGTACGAAGGATGCTTAAACCATCCACTGTACTTATTTGTTTGCATCTCTCTCTCGCCTTTAGATTGTGGCTTTCTTGTGGGCAGGAGCAGAGTTTTATTTTCATCTGTATACCCAGTAATCAAAAATTAGTAAACATTTATTGAAGTAATGCAAATGCCAGCTGTGTATAGACTGGATCAAGGACAGTGGTCCGTATGCAGGAACCAGTCCATCCTAGAATGGATACTGCCTTACCCAGGAAAGGGCATGAGCCCAGGAGGAGAGCAATAATCTAACCTAACCTAACTGAGGCCCTGGGAGAGGCACAAAGCAGCTCTGAGCAAAGGGGAGCCAGCCCTGGGTAGGTTCCCACAGAGATTTAGGTCTTCCTCAAGGCTTCACAGATTCAGTCTGAGAGAATATGAGAGCTGAGCTCCAAGTTGCTGGGATGGGACATGCAAGACTCTGCTCTTCCCTGGGAGAGGGAGGGAGAAGACACTGCACAGACCCATGATGACTTACGCAATTTAGGATTGACCTATTTTGCTGTGGCCCTCGTAGGAATCTTGACATAAAGTCCTTCACAGCAAATGCGTTTTCCAGTGCTTGCAGATTCCTCTGGAATCTCAGGAGACTCACAGTACAAGGAGTTGCTGCACTTGGAACAAGTCCTCCAGAGGCTTGGCTGGGGTGAAAGGCCAGGAAGCTTTGCAGGGCCACAGTGCACACACACACACACACACACACACACACAAATGCACCATTATTCCAATGACAGGAGGAGCCACACGACAACCTGCACAATCAATCGCGCTCCAAAGGGCAGAAGCAGGTGGGCGCATAAATGCAGTCTTCCCACCACCCTCACCCACAGCACCCACCGTCAACTCCTGGGATCCAAACGCCTCTGGGTACCTGCCTCAGGGATTCCTTTCAGATTTCTCAGGAGGGGATGGAGGCACAGGAGTAGGCAGGGAAATAGAAATGGGAAGGAGGAATAAGGAGAGGAAAGGAAAGAGGGAGGGAATCAGCTCTAAGGAAAATGACTGGTGTGCCCAGCTGAGCCCTCCGTAGGCTTCCATTTGCAAAGCTCAGTGAAAAGGAATTTATCTTAAGTTGTTGTTAATGCTCTGAACAGGGATGCTCCTGCTGGGAGCGCCTGTGTGCACTAGGAGGCAGCTGCCCCGCGCGGCTTAGTGACGGGAGGGAGGATGGCAATGGCGTCATCGCCATTTTAGCTCCCCTTAGAATCCGTGAGGATTATTTCCCTCCAACCACCAAATCATCCTAGGCGCCCCCACCCTTCCTCTGATGATGTACACAGCTTTGCCTGGCAAATCACCTTAAACGAGAGACATAGGAAGGGCACCGTTGGAAAGGGTGGTCCCCCGGGAGGCTCACCCAGGCCTTCTGCAGAGCCCGGGGCAGATGCAGCTCCGAGCCTTCCGTCTCCTCCTTTGACGGTCCCTCTGGAGCAGCCAGACGCCGTCATTCAGTTATTGGGTCACATTCTATAGAGGGAAACCAAGGGTAACAAAAATAGCACGTCGCATTTCAAAAATATTTTATAATTTCCAAAGTGCTTTTCATACCTGTCATCTGACTCAGTCCTCAGAATATCCTTCTCCGCGAGGCAGGAAAATATCCCATTTGACAGAAAAGAACATTGCATGGCAAAGTCATCTGGCAGACAGCCTGCGGCAGGTTCTCCGCAGTCTGCCTCGGTGGTCTTTCTCCCTCAGGGCGTGGCTCGATGGGAGGTGCCCAGGCCCTCTCCCCGCCACATCCAGTGGATAGCTGCCCTCTGTTCGTCGGTAGCCGTGATCTCTCTGCCATCGCTTCTATCCTGGTGCGGACTGTGGACACTCTCCTCCCCCAGTCTTGCTCGCTCACCCTGCTCCCCGGTGCTGCCTGCGGGAGACAGTGAGATGACTGACAGGTGCTTTTCTTAAAACACAGAAACAACCATGGCCCCATTGCTACCCAGATTGTTCCAGCGGCTCCCGCAGACAACATCCTGCATCTGGCCTGACCCACAGGATCCGTCACTGGGCTCTCAGGTGTTGTCAGTCACATGTCCCTGAATGCTCCACTTCCTTACCACTGACCTACGGCCTCTCTTCTCTGGGCCCCTGCTCATACATTCGGCTCGCTGGCATTATGACCACTGTAATCATCGTAATAATTATACAGTGAAGATAAGAAGGAAAGTGATGCTGAGCAGATTTTATTGACGGTTTACTATCAGAATTATTTAATTCACGTGTCTACTCAAGTATCCACCCCACAGTGTAGAATATGTTGTAAAATACGGCTTCCTCCTCATCAGTTCAGATGTGCCCTCCTCAGAGAGACTTTTCCCAACAATCCTCCCTAAAATGACCCACCACCACCCCATCACCCCTTGTCTGGGCACCTCGTCTTGATTTTTCGTCTTACATGTGTGTCTGTGTGGTAATGTGCTGTCTCCAATCCCACTGCCACTAGCAGGGTGTGAGCTCCTTGAGAACAGAGAGTGCATGTTAGGTACAACAGCTAATTTCAGATGTCAACTTGACTGAGCTAGGGGATAACCAGATAGCTGATAAAACATTATTTCTGGGTGCATCTGTGAGGGTGTTTCTGGAAAAGATTAGCATTTGAATCAGTAGACTGAGAAAAGAAGACCCAGCCTCACCAGTGTGGGTAGACATCATCTAACCAGTCAGTGGCCCAATTAGAACAAAAAGGCAGGAGAAGGAGGAATTTGCTCTCTGCTTGGGTTGGGACTTCCACCTTCTCTTGCCCTTGAACATCAGCACTCCTAGTTCTTAGGCTTTCAGACTCAGACTGAATTACACCACCGCTTTCCCGGGTCTTCAGCTTGCAGACAGCAAACCCTCGGGCTTATCAGCCTCCCTAATTGCAAAGCCAGCCCCTCATAATTAATCTCATTCCACAGATTTTCATATGTCCTTTGGTTCTGATTCTCTGGACAACTCTGACTCACACATTGTTTGTTTGTTCTCAGGCCCCATGCCTAGAACACGCCTAAAACATGCCCATGGTCATGGAGTTGAATGAGTCAGGACCATTTGGCAACCTGAGGCTTAAAGAACATAATTAACATAATTAAGGTCAACCAGCTGCCAAGGGATAAAGCCAACTATTGACTCAGGGTTTGCCGACCCTAAAACTAGCTTCTGGTCTTAAGATCACATGGTCCAGAGAACTTTCTCTAGTGTCACCAAGACAGCATGTCCCAGCACCCATGAGCTCACATGCTCACTGCCCGCTTCAGGGACTGGATCTTGGTACTAATCCTGTCTAGTAACTGCCCTTTCATGGATCTCTACACTGCAAGCCACTTGACACCAGGGATGGTGTCTCATTCACTGGTATCTGTAGCTCTTGTCATGGTCACTGAAACCTAGAGGTTATATCTTTGTTGAGTGAGTACAGAGGACCACAAGCTTCACTGTCCCAGGCACTCTTGGACTTAGCACACTGGGGGTCCCTGGGTCAGCAGCAGCAGCAGCCCCTGGGAACTCATTATAAATACAGATTCTCAAGCCCCTTCCAGAAGTACTGAATCAGAAACTGGTAGTGTGGCCCGGCCATCTGTATTTTCAAAAGTCCTCCAGGTGATCCTGACACTTGCTGAACTTTGAGAATATCTGCCTTAGACAGAAGACTGACACCACTAAGCAAACTTAATCCTGGCTGGCTCCCAGATGCCCTCAGGCCATGGGGTGCTGTGGTCTCTGAGTAGAAGGCGCTGCAAGGTGCAGTCTCCCCGCCCCTGCTGGAGCAGTCAGCCCTGCCACCCTGGGCACACTCGGACAAGCCCTTCCCTGTGCAGGGTCTGGCTGGCCTCCCGTAAGAACCTTGTGCCCGTAGCAGAAGCCATGTGCAAAGGAGTTGTCCCTACCTGTGACACTCCTCCCATTCTCCTCCACACCATTCGTGTCTAGGACACATCATCTGTGTCCCCAGAGTCCTGGCTCCCTACCCGTGCCTCGAACTCATCCTCTATGAGAATGTGAAGGTGGCCCTGCTCCTTCAGGTGCTAAGGTCCTTCCTGCTTTGCTTCATTTGCTCTCCTGCTCCCCGATAGGCTGGTAAGTACCGTCACCCAGATTCCTGACACTACCATCCCCCTGTCAACGCAAGTGCCCTCTGGAGACAATGGGACTGAGCTAGTGGCTAGCTGCCTTCACAATCACACACAGGAACTAGTTATTTCTTAGAACTCTGTCATCACCTGTGTTCAGCTACTCCCCTGACACTGCAGGCTTGGAATTGAAGTCTTAGCCTGCCCAGGGTCTGGGTTTTCCAGAGGTAAGCCTTTCCCTAAAAACTTTCAGTGCTCTTCCAACTTCACTCCCAGTGACAAGAGACTCACTACCTCCCAAAATGGTCCATTTCATCTCTGAACAGCTCTGGCTATTAGAATGTCCTCATATGATCATACTCTACTTCTCCATCATATCTGCCATGGCTCCTGGCTCTACAGGCCCATTTAGCCTGCCTTCTCTGTAACCCCTGACCTCAAAGTATTCGCTGATGGCTCCCAAGTCACCACAATAGCTCTGTGGATGCTTCCAGTATTATTTTCTTTGATCCTCACTGACTCTATATTTTATATTTAATGAAATGGAGGCTGGGTGAGCCTGCATGAGTCATACAGTGCTACAAAACTAGGTAGCAGCCTTTCCAGGCTAGGAAAGCAGACCCCAGGGCTGATACGAGAGAGGGGCAGGATCTGCAAATGTGTCGATGAATGCCTGGAGCTCCCTAGAAGCTGAGCTCTGAGCACGGGAACGTTCCTACTTCAGAATAGCTTCATTTTATTTTTAGAGCATGCCCTGTGGAATTATAAGCTTTGAGGGACATGGGAAAGCACATGAACTTCCTTAAATTGCTGCACACATGTTATGGGAGGATGAGAGAGGAAGCTTGCAAGGGGAGTGAAATGCCACAAAGGGTATATAAGGAGGGTGAAGACCATTTGCTAGGTCCCAAAGGCCTTGCCTGGAACACCTAAGCCTAGGTCAAGACCAATGGTGTCACCTTTTTCATGTGTGTGAACTCGTATAGGTTCTAGCTGATCTCCTCTGGCCATGCAGGACCTTGATCACTTGAACAGTATCATTGCAAATGCATCGGATTTGGCAGTACATCAATAACCTTCTGCCCCATCAGTTCATTAGGTTTGAAAATCATCTTGGCTTCTAAGGATAATATTGAAGTGTTGCCCTCTGCATACCTTTGGAATATCGACATGAGTCCTGGAAAAAAAGAAGCCTACCACTCATTAAAATTTCTGCCTCTCATTAGCTCTAGGACATTGGACAAATTACATAACTTCCTTGCATCTCAAATTTCCCATCTTAAAATGGGTAGAAGAAACACAGACCTATTTATGCAAGACATAAAGGAGTAATACATGTAAGTAATACATGTAATACATATCAAATACTGTCATCAGGATCAAATGGCAGAATAGACCCTTCTGAGTGCAACCCCTTTTGCATACATCTGTGGGGTTTGTCCATCACTGCCTCCCAGAGCCATATGCTCTTATTTGATTCTCCAGTCACATGATTTGGATCCACATTCTTGCTTCAATTTGTTCCATTCCCATTCTTGGTGGCTGTATCTAGGTGCAGTTTTACTATTTTCTTCTAAATGTGTATCTTTTGCACTTGAAAGTTCTGCTATCTCCACCCAGAATTTTGAAGCTCACTCTTGTTTTGTAACCCTTGATCTGACTCTACCCACCTGCAATTGCACTTGGCATGAAATGACCCAATTTGGTATTGCAAAAAGAAAAACTACAGAGTTACAGTAGCAAAAAAAATAGTGGAAAAGGAGCTAAAATATTTTCCTGCTGTGGAAATATGCACGCTGTTCCATCTTAGTTCATAAGAATGAAGCATGATGCTACTCTGCAGAAGAAAGGTAGGGGAGTCTGCTTCTCCTGGACTCCCACAACAACTTTGGGTTTGCCTAGGCCACTCAGCAAGGCAGGAGCTGAGATATCAGAGTGCAGAGGGAGGGCAAGAGAGGAGGTGTCCTTCTGGGGCACAGACCTGAAAACTCAAAGCAAAATATCCACAGAGAATCTAGACTAAATCTGGGAGCTGCAACGTGGAGAGGATCCTCAGAGGAGGAAACAAAGCTGGGGATAAGCACCACTGAGCCTTGGGGAAAGAGATTATTTTTGCATAGATGGCTGAGCTCTGGAGCTGGAGGGGAATCCTTGCAGCCTGGGCTTCTCCCCAGTGTGCTTTTGCCAGTGCTCATGTCTCCATTCCTACAATGATGCACACCTTCACCAGGAAGTATGGGCTCTTGAAGTCTCTTCATGGCTTAGCCTGATCCTTTTATGCTGTCAGACCATACCCAGTTGAGAGATGCAAATGTCGCAGGCACTGGCTTCTCTGGAAGATGGATGATGTGCAGTGACACAGTTGGTTCAGAGGGGCTGGATGACCAGATTCGGACTTGAGACAAACTCCACCACACACCAACTGAATGATTTTGCAGTTAGTTCTTAGCATCCACGAACCCTTTTTCCTTTTTTTGTAAAATAAGGTAGAAACCATACTTACGTTCACAGTGTTAGACTAAGTGAGAAAATAAATGGATATCACATAACACCATCTGAGATATAATAGGATTTTTAGATGCTTGCATCATAAATATATTTTTACCTATAGATTTGGGATAGGGGTATCGATCCAAATTATATTATACGTCCACAAAACATTTGTTAGGGTTTTTGTCCATGAAAAGATACCGTGTTGAGCTCCACGGGCGATAAAAAAAAGCATGATTCACAAGATTAAGGGATTTACGGATGACTTGGAGAGAGAAGGGAAATAATGTTCATATGAGAAATAAAGCAAAACCCAGACAAAGACATTTAAAAACACTGTGCGTTTGGAGGAGGAAAGATGACTTGAGTTTACCAAGTGTCTGTTTTGTTCCAGGCATTATATTAGAAATTTACAAAGCTTATGTTCCATAATCCTCCCGACTATATTGTGGGATAGGTCCCATTACTATCCCCATTTAATAGTTGTAAACTGAGGCTCTGAAAGACCAAATGACTTTCCAAGTAGCCCTGACTAGTAGACAATGAAAAGGATTTAAAACTGTCTGCCTGACTCTTAAGTTTCGCTCTTTCCGGAATATCTCATTGACTCTAAGGAGAGAAAAGGTAAAGAGAAAAGGTGTTTGCATTTCCCCTTGAAAAACTGACTTGCTATTTCTGCCATTTTTCATTGGATAATAGAGAAACTAAAAGTAATTTTGAAAAAGGGAGGTGGAAATCATGGATATTTTTTTCCTGAAATGTTAACTGTGAAAACAGAAGCACAGCTTCTCACATCAGTGCGAACAACAAGGGTTGGACTGGCAAAGAACGTGCAAGATCTCTGATGGCTACAACAGGGAAGCATCCAATGATGATTAATTGGAAACTAGCCCAGAATATCTTTATGAGTTAATGGACCATGGCCATTTTCTAAACTACAGCCTCACAAAATACATCATAGATAAAATATAATTTTTTTTAATTAAGAAATGAAACCAAGAAAGAAACAACTCAGTTTGCAAGCATAAGGAATGCATCTTTGTAGATAGAAGGTGGGGAAAAATAATATTTACTTTGTAGTTAATATGCCAGATATTGTGCTTGGTGTTTTCTGCATACTGATTGAGGCCGAAGCAAGATAATATTGAGATAGGATCATAATGGACCTAGAGGCGCAAAGGCATTACCTAGAATACTTGGTCTCAATGCAGTATGTATTCATGGAGTTGCCTGGGGGTGTCATATTGAGAGAGCCTGCATGGAAGGGAAGACCACGGAGAAGAAAGCAAGGTGAGGATGGGAAAGGGAAATAGGAAAACCAAGTCCTGATGAAACTATTATAACACCTGAATCCAGGTACACCTGAAGTCAGGTCCCTCCTGGATTCTGTGCTTGTGGAAGGAAGCCATTACATTTTTTCTTAGGTTTAGCCAGTTTGAGTAGGAGATACCTTTACTTACAACCCAAAGAGTCCTGACTATTATGAAAATGAGCTCCCACTGTATCTACAGCAATGAGGATAATGTCAGGCATACAGTAGATGCTCAAAGAAGTTATTGGAATGAGTGAATG
>NW_012134858.1:4497304-4497776 GCF_000956105.1 Propithecus coquereli
TTTTGTGGTTTTCTTTTTCTCTTAGCACATTGTTTTCAAGGGTTGTCTTTGTTGTAATGTATATTGGTACTTCATGTCTTTTTATTGCCAACAAAGGATATTCTATTTTATGAACATATCACATTTTGTCTATTCATTATTAGCTCAAGGACATTTGGATTGTTTGGATACTTTTTAGGCATTATGAATAATGCTGCTATAAACACCTGTGTTCAAGTTTTTGTGTGGATATGTGTTTTCATTTCTCTTGTTTTCATTTCTCTTTACCCAGGCTTGGAATTGCTGGTTGTGTGGTGACACTACACTATGCCTTTTGAGGAACTGCCAAATTGCACAATCTAAATGTGTGAAATATATGATATATGAATTATATCTCAATAAGACCATCCTAAAAAGTATTGAATATTTTTCTTCAAGGCTTGTTTTTAAATAGTAAAGCCCTACTAGTAGGGTTCCCTACTGGGTTATTTAC
>NW_012134858.1:4500716-4504142 GCF_000956105.1 Propithecus coquereli
TACCCAATCAAATTTCTCTAATCATCTTTAGCAATTCATTTATTTTTCTACAAGCATTGAATATAGGACCAGTTATTGTATCTATATCTATTTTTATGCCCTTTAAAACTTATGGAAAAAAACTCACCATTGTTGTGATAATTCACAGAGCATATAATTTGCCCTTTTAGAGTGTAAAGTTCAGTGTTTCTTAATGTATTTACAGAGTAATGTAACCATCACAACAATCTGATTTTAGGATATTTTTATCACTCCCAAATTGGCAGTCACTCCTCATTCCCCACCTGGTCCTTCATGGTCCCAGACTCCTTTCTATTTCTAGACATTTGCCTATTCTGGATATTTTATATAAATGAAATCATACAATATATGGGGTTTTGTGGTTTGCTTTTTCTCTTAGCACATTGTTTTCAAGGGTTGTCTTTGTTGTAATGTATATTGGTACTTCATGTCTTTTTATTGCCAACAAATGATATTCTATTTTATGAACATACCACATTTTGTCTATTCATTATTAGCTCAAGGACATTTGGATTGTTTGGATACTTTTTAGGCATTATGACTAATGCTGCTATAAACACTTGTGTTCAAGTTTTTGTGTGGATATGTGTTTTCATTTCTCTTGGGTGTATACCCAGGCTTGGAATTGCTGGTTGTATGGTGACACTACACTATGCCTTTTGAGGAACTGCCAAATTACACAATTTAAATGTGTGAAATATATGATCTATGAATTATATCTCAATAAGACCATCCTAAAAAGCATTGAATATTTTTCTTCAAGGCTTGTTTTTAAATAGTAAAGCCCTACTAGTAGGGTTCCCTACTGGGTTATTTACTAAATGTCCTGGATATTCAGTGAGGATTTTCCACTCTCCTTGGTTGGAGCTAGAAAATCTTTCATACCTACGTGAGCTCTGATCATTGTTTAGTTTACAAATCTTCAGTCGTTCTTTGGCCTTGGGCGTGGGGAGAGTTGCCCTATATATGCACAGACACAGACTCGAAGGGAAACCTATGGATATTTCTGTTGCTTTTTCTCTGAGTAGCTTCTTTGCTATGGTATCTACCCTGGAAATTCTAGCTGTCTCAGCTTCCACAAACTTTGGTCTCTGTATCATCGACTCAGTTGATGGGACCACAGTTCTATGACTGGGCTGTCCTTCCTCCCCACTGGAGAGCCTTTTTCTAGAAAGTAACTCAGGAATCTGGGGTGATGAAGGAGCTAACCTCATTTGTTTTTCTTGTCCTCTCCTGCTCCTGTAAAACAGTTCTTTCATATATTTTATTCAGTTTCTGCTTGTTTATGGAAGGGGAATAAATCCAGTATTTATTGAACCTCGGCCAAATACATTAATTTGTTTTTTTAAACCCTACCTCCCCAAATGGATTTCACTAGGTAGTCACTGATTTTCACATGAACATGGGGTAAAGAAGTTTGATCAAACACTGTGAAAGAGCTGCTCTGACTTTTAGGTAGCCATTTGAGTTTCAGAGTTGTCTGCTTTTATTTAGACAGTAAGCACACAGATCAAAATATTTTTCCATGAGTTTATTTGCCAGAAATGTATTCTGCTGAAATTACTAAAACTCTCCTACTAGCAATCAAAAGTCATAATTATAGATTTGTAGTCCATCATTACTTCTTAGCATGCATACTTTCCCGATGATTACATAACAAAGGATACAGACATACTTCGGAGATATTGAGGGTTTGGTTCCAGACCATCACATTAAAGCAGATATCATTAAGCAATGAAGTGAGTCACATAAGTTTTTTGGTTTCGCAGTGCATATAAACATTATGTTTACACTATACTGTAGTTCATTAAGTGTGAAATACCGTTGACTCTAAAAAAAGGTACATACCTTAATTTAAAAATACTTTATTGATAAAGAGGCTAACAATCATCTGACTTTTTAGTGAATCGTCATATTTTTGCTGATGGAGGGTCTTGCCTTGATATTGGTGGCACTGACTGATCATGGTGGTGATTGCGGAAGGCTGGGGTGGCTGTGGAAATTTCTTAACATAAGGCAACAATGATGTTTGTCCCATTGATTGACTCTTCCTTTCAGGAAAGACTTCTCTGTAGCATGCAATGCTATTTAACAGCGTTCTATCCATGGTAGAATTTCTTTCAAAATTGGAGTCAATCCTCTCAAACTCTGCTGAAGCTTTATGAAATAGGTTTATAGAATTTTTTAAATCTGTTTTGTCATTTCAACAATGTTTGCGGCATTTTTGCCAAGAGTAGATTCTATCGCAAGAAACAACTTTCTTTGCTCATTCCAAAGAAGCAACTCCTCATCTATTCAAGGTTATCATAAAATTTCAGCAATTCAGTCACATCTTCAATCTCCACCTCTAATTCTAGGTCTCTTGCTATTTCAACCACATCTGCATTTACTTTCTCCATTGATGTCTTGAACCCCTCAAAGTCATCCATGAGACTTATAAGCAACTTCTTCTAAACTCCTGTTAATGTTGATATTTTGATCTCCTCTCATGAATCACAAATATTGTTACTGGCATCTAGAACAGTGAATCCTTTTCAGAAGATTTTCAATGTACTTTCCCCTTATCCATCAGTGGAATCACTATCTATTACAGGTACAGCTTTATAAAATGTGTTTCTTTTAAGACTTGAAAGTTGAAATTACTCCTTGATCCATGAGTTGCAAAATTGATGTTGTGTTAGTGGGCATGAAAACAATATTCATCTTGTACATCTCCATCAGAGCCCTTGTGAGCCCAAGTACATTGTCAATGAGCATCAATACTTAGAAAGGAATCTTTTTCTCCAAGCAGGAGATCTCAACAGTGGGCTTAAAATATTCAGTAAGCATCCTGTAAACAGATACGCTGTCATCCAGGCTTTGAAGTTTTATTTATAGAGCATAGGAAGAGTAGATTTAGCATAATTATTAAGGCCCTTAGGATTTTTGGAATGATCAATCAGCATTGGCTTCAACTTAAAGTCACCAGCTGCTTGGCCTCTAAAAAGAGAATCAACCTGTCCTTTAAAGCTTTGAAATTGGTTCTTGACTTTTCCTCTCTAGCTAATAAAGTTCTAGACGGCATCATCCTCCAATAGAAACCTGCTTCATCTACACTGAAAATCTGTTGTTTAGTGTAGCCACCTTCCTCAATGATCTTAGCTAGATCTTCTGGATAACTTGATGAAGTTTCTCCATCAGCACTTGTTGATTCACCATGCACCTTCCTGGCTTCTTTCCTTATACCTCAAGAACCAACCTCTGCAAGCTTCAACCTCTTCTTTGCAGTGTCCTCACCTCTCTCAGCCTTCATAGAATTGAAGAGAGTTAGGGCCTTGGTCTGGATTAAGTTCTGTCTTAAGGGAATGTTGTGGCGGATTTGATCTCATGTCCAGACCACTGAAACTTTCTCCAGGTCAGCAGTAG
>NW_012134858.1:4514942-4516351 GCF_000956105.1 Propithecus coquereli
CTTTTCAGAAGATTTTCAATGTACTTTCCCCTTATCCATCAGTGGAATCACTATCTATTACAGGTACAGCTTTATAAAATGTGTTTCTTTTAAGACTTGAAAGTTGAAATTACTCCTTGATCCATGAGCTGCAAAATTGATGTTGTGTTAGTGGGCATGAAAACAATATTCATCTTGTACATCTCCATCAGAGCTCTTGTGAGCCCAAGTAGGTTGTCAATGAGCATCAATACTTAGAAAGGAATCTTTTTCTCCAAGCAGGAGATCTCAACAGTGGGCTTAAAATATTCAGTAAGCGTCCTGTAAACAGATACGCTGTCATCCAGGCTTTGAAGTTTTATTTATAGAGCATAGGAAGAGTAGATTTAGCATAATTATTAAGGCCCTTAGGATTTTTGGAATGATCAATCAGCATTGGCTTCAACTTAAAGTCACCAGCTGCGTAGCCTCTAAAAAGAGAATCAACCTGTCCTTTAAAGCTTTGAAACTGGTTCTTGACTTTTCCTCTCTAGCTAATACAGTTCTAGACGGCATCATCCTCCAATAGAAACCTGCTTCATCTACACTGAAAATCTGTTTAGTGTAGCCACCTTCCTCAATGATCTTAGCTAGATCTTCTGGATAACTTGATGAAGTTTCTCCATCAGCACTTGTTGATCCACCATGCACCTTCCTGGCTTCTTTCCTTAAACCTCGTGAACCAACCTCTGCAAGCTTCAACCTCTTCTTTGCAGTGTCCTCACCTCTCTCAGCCTTCATAGAATTGAAGAGAGTTAGGGCCTTGGTCTGGATTAAGTTCTGTCTTAAGGGAATGTTGTGGCGAATTTGATCTCATGCCCAGACCACTGAAACTTTCTCCAGGTCAGCAGTAGGCTGTTTTACTTCCTTATAATTCATGTGTTAACTGGGGTAGCACATTTCATTTCCTTCAAGAACTTTTCCTTTACATTCACAACTTGGCTAACCAATTGGCACGAGAGGCCTAGCTTTTGGCGTACCTCAGCTTTTGAGATGCCTTCCTCACTAAGCTTAACCATTTCTAATGTTTTTTTCTTATTTCAAAATATTAATTATTGGGGTAAAAATGTTTTGTTACATGGATATAATGCTTAACTCTGGGCTTTTGGCATGCCCATCACCAGAATAGTGTTCATAGTAACCAATAGTAAGTTTTTATCCCACACTTCTCCTCCCCTTCCCCCCTTTTTGGTTTTTCATATCCTTTATATCACTTTGTGCCCATCTATCAGCTCTCACTTACTAGTAAGAACATATGGTGTTTGGTTTTCCATTCCTGAGTTACTTCACTTAGGATAATGGTCTCTAGTTCCATCCAACTTGCTTCAGATGATATTATTTAATTCCTTTTTATGACTTAGTAGTACCACATGGGATATATATCTCTCACA
>NW_012134858.1:4516401-4516736 GCF_000956105.1 Propithecus coquereli
TTTGCAGTGTCCTCACCTCTCTCAGCCTTCATAGAATTGAAGAGAGTTAGGGCCTTGGTCTGGATTAAGTTCTGTCTTAAGGGAATGTTGTGGCGGATTTGATCTCATGTCCAGACCACTGAAACTTTCTCCAGGTCAGCAGTAGGCTGTTTTACTTCCTTATAATTCATGTGTTCACTGGGGTAGCACATTTCATTTCCTTCAAGAACTTGTCCTTTACATTCACAACTTGGCTAACCAATTGGCACAAGAGGCCTAGCTTTTGGCGTACCTCAGCTTTTGAGATGCCTTCCTCACTAAGCTTAACTATTTCTAATGGTTTTTTCTTATTTCAA
>NW_012134858.1:4520056-4522548 GCF_000956105.1 Propithecus coquereli
ACTATGTTGAATAGAAGTAGTGACAGTGGGCACTCTTATCTTGTTCCAGTTCTTCAGGGTAATGTTTTCAACTTTTCCATTTTCAGTATAATGTTAGATATGGGATTGTCATATATGGCTTTTATAATTTTGAGGTATGTTCCTTCTGTGCCTAGTTTGTTGAGGTGTTTTTATCATGAAAAGGTGCTGGATATTATCAAATGCTTTCTCCAGATATATTGAAATGATCATGTGGTCTTTGTTTTTCTTTCTGTTTATGTTGTGAATCGCGTTTATAAATTCGTGTATATTAAGTCATCCTTGCATCCCTGGGATGAAACCCACTTGATCATGGTGGATTATCTTTTTGATTGCTGTTAAATTCAGATTGCTAGTATTTTGCTAAGGATTTTTGTATCTATGTTCATAAGGATATTTGTCTATAGCTTTCTCTTTTTGTTATGTCCTTTCCTACCTTTGATATCAGGACAATACTGGCTTCATAGAATGAGTTATAGAACATTCCTTCCTTCTTGATTTTATAGAATAGTTTCTGTAGGATAGGTACCAATTCTTCTTTGTGGGTCTGGTAGAATATGGCTGTGAATCCATCTAGTCCAGGGTTTTTATTTTTGTTTGTTTTTTTGGGGAGGCAGGAGTTTCTGCTTTAAGTTCACTGCTCATTATTGGTCTGTTCAGGATTTCTATTTTTCATGATTCAGAGTTGGGAGGTTGTTTGTTTCCAAGAATTTATCCATTTCCTCTAGGTTTTCTAATTTGTGTGCATAGCAGTTTTCATAGTATTCACAGATGACATTTTGTATTTCTGTGGTATCAGTCGTAATGTCTACTTTTTCATTTCTAATAGAGATGATTTGAACTTATTCTCTTCTATTTCTGATTATTCTGACTAGTAGTCTCTCAATTTTACTTATCTTTTCAAAGAACAAACTTTTTGTTTAATTTATCCTTAGTATTATTATCATCATTTTTATCAGTTTCCATTTCATTTAATTTTATCCTGAGCTTTGTTATTCCTTTTCTTCTGCTGGCTTGGAGTTTGGTTTGTTTTTCTTTTTCTAGTTCCTTGAGATGTGGCATTAGGTTGTTAATTTGTGATTTTTCTGCCTTTTTGATGTAGGCATTTAAGACTATGAGTTTCCCCCTTAGGGCTGCTTTTTCTGCATCACATAGATTTTGAAAGATTGCTTCCCCTTTGTCATTCAGTTTGAGGAAACTTTTGATTTCCCTCTGAATTTCATCATTGACCCAAGGAACATTCAGCAACAGGTTGTTTAATTTCCATAACTTTATGTAGATTTGAGTGCTTCTCTTGGATTGATATCTAGTTTTATTCCACTGTGGTGTGAGACTATACTTGATATAATTTCAGTGTTTTTTTTAATTTGCTGAGCCTTGTTTTGTGGCCTAAATATGATCAAACTTGGAGAGTTTCCCAGTGCTGGTGAAAAGAATGTATATTCAGTAGTTTGGGGGTAGAATGTTCTGTAAATGTCTGGTAGGTCCATTTGTTCTAGAGTCTGGTTTAAGTCCACTCTTTCTTTGCTGATTTTCCTCTTCAATGATCTGTCCAGCTCTGTCAGTGGAGTATTGAAGTTCCTAACTGTGAAAATGCTACTGTTTATTTCTTTGCTTACATCTAGAAGAATTTGCTTATGAAACTAGGAGCTCCTGTGTTAGGTGCATATATATTTAGGATTTTTACATCTTCTTGTTGAATTGCTCTCTTTACCATTATATAATGACCATCTTTGTCTTTTTTTAACCGTGGCTGATTTAAAGTCTACTTTACCTGATATGATAATGGCTGCACCTGCTCATTTTTGGTTTCCATTTTTGTGGAATGCTTTTTTTTTTTTCCATGTCTTTACCTTGAGTCTGTGTGAGCTCTTGTGAGTTAGATGTGTTTTTGGAGACAACGTAGCCTTAGGGTATATTTTTCATCAATTAAGCTACTCTATGTCTTTTAAGTGGGGCATTAAGACAGTTCACATTCAGTAATAGTATTGATATGTGAGATACTGTTATGCTCATCAGGTTGGATGATATCCTATAGTTTTGTTTTACCTCTTGTGCTATTGTTTTATTAATATAAGAGCTGTGAGCTTTAACTTTCAGGTATTTTTACATTGGTGGGTATCTTTTGCTATTCCATGTATAATGTAGTTCTATCAGAAGTGTTAGGGAAGGACAAACAAAACCTCCACCTACCCTTTGCATGGGACTCCAAGTTTCTTGTGGGTTTATCTCTGCCAAAATCTTGCTCATGCTCATTCTGCTTTTCAACTTCTTTCTGTGGAATCCCTGGTAGGTTCTGGCACTTTTCTCTTGGAATTACACCTGAGTTGTTTTTGTTCATCTAAAACTTTTCTTTCTTTCTAAGATGATTTGACAACCAATGTCTCCAGTCAGCCATCTTGCCTGCCTCTTCCAAAATTCCCATTTCTAACTTTTTATTTAAAGTGAGAGACATGTGACTCTTTCTTTTACTT
>NW_012134858.1:4526903-4527803 GCF_000956105.1 Propithecus coquereli
AAGCATTGAGAA
This sequence comes from Propithecus coquereli, assembly GCF_000956105.1. Classification (NCBI taxonomy): domain Eukaryota; kingdom Metazoa; phylum Chordata; class Mammalia; order Primates; family Indriidae; genus Propithecus; species Propithecus coquereli. Next base: position 4,526,916 of record NW_012134858.1, read on the forward strand.
ATTGAAACTTTTATACATTGATGCTGGAGATGTTAAATAGTGTATCCAGTGTGAATAAGTGAATTTAATGGTGTCTCAAAAGTTAAAGATAGAGTTACAATATGACCCATCAATTCCAATCCTAGAAATATACTCAAAATAATTGAAAACGGGTATTTAAACAAAAACTTGTATGTCAATAGTAGCACTATCCACAATAGCCAAAAAGTGGAAACAACCCAAATGTCCATCTACTGATTAATTGAATTTTTAAAAAGGTGGTATACACGTACAATGCCATGTTTTTCAGCCAAGAATGAAGTACTGATGCATGTTAAAACATGAATGAATCTTGAATTTTGGTAGGTGAAAGCGAGTCACAAAATGTCATATTTTGATTCCATTTATATGTGTTTCTGTTAGTTTAGTTAGGCTGCTATAACAAATTACCATAGTCTGGTTGCTTAAACAAGTTCTGGAGGATGGAAAGTCCAAGATCAAAGTTCCAGCAGATTTAGCACTTGGTAAAGGCCCAATTCTTGGTTTGTAGATGAGCATCTTCTGTTATATTCTCACATGGTGGAGAACAGAGAGCACAAGCTCTCATGTCTCTTCTTTAAGGGCACTAATCCCATTCATGAGGGATCCACCCTCATGAATTCCCAGAGGCCCCACCTCCTGATATCATCATATTGGGTGTTGGGCTTTCAACATATGAAATTTAGGAGAGGGGACACAAACTTTCAATCCATAACAATATTAAATATCCCAAATAGGATAATCCATAGAAAATGAAATAGATTAGTGTTTGCTATAGCCTTGGGGGAGAGGGGAATGGGGAGTGACTTCTCAATGGATATGGGATTTCCTTTGGAATTATAAAAACATTTTGGAACTATATAGAGGTGG
>NW_012134858.1:4530824-4532645 GCF_000956105.1 Propithecus coquereli
AAATTCACTCTGTATACACTTCTATGAGTTTTGACAAATATAAAGAGTTGATTCAACTCAGCAAGCCTTTTGTAAATAAAAAAGGATAGAGTTGAGTAACCAATACCACAAGTCAAAAATTAAAAGGCAGAGGAATAATCTTAGCAAAATGATGAAATAGGATGCTCCTTACCCTCTCTCTAGCCACAAACACAACAAATAAGCATCTATTCATCTATTTACTCTGAGAAAAAGTCAGAGGCCAACTGGGAGACTCCCGCCCACCAGACAACTAAGAAAACATTTACATCAAATGGGTAGGAAAAGCAGAGACTCACTTGGACACAGACTCCCAGCCCAGGCAATTGCATCATAAAGTCTGGAAAGGAATCCCCAACACCAAGCTTCTCCCTGTGGAGAGGAGGGTTAGGGCCCCACACATAGTGCCCTAACTCTCAGGTGCCCCATGGTTTGGCTTTTAATTCACCACATCTGGAGGGTGAAGGAAATTAGACACATACAAGTCTCTCTAGACCACAGGGAAAAAAGTGTAAGTTTTATATGAGCTTGTAAGCACATCCAGAAACTTCATTCTCTGGGAGCAGTGCAGAGGGAGGGCTTAACAAATGTATCCCCATTTCTCCTGGAAGGGGTTTATGGCACACTCTTCCTGTGGACACTTGGCAGCCTGACTTCTAATCTGCATTAGGAAGTTAAAGGGGCTGAAAAACAGCCTGCTGGCAGCCTAAGAAGCACATTGGCACTTCTTGAACCTACTCCCCTAGCTTGCCCCAGGGGTAACTCCAGGTCTATTAATTTCTCCAGGAAGGAGTTTATCTACAGATTAAGCACTGACACTTTTAAATGCTTCCACCGAGGAACTGTGTCCTAAACCTCCTAGCCTGGAAACAGTGGGGACTAAGTATATGTGAGTCTCTCTACACTACCAGAAAAAGTGGCCATTTTATATGGGTACATAACCACCGCCAAGGGCTTCATTTCCCCATAGCAATGTCCAGAGAGGCTTTAAAAACACAAGATTCCTGTTTCTTCCCACAAGAGGCTTATGCCATACATCAAATGCCCCAATTTTTTATAGCTACTTTCGCAAGGACTCCATCCTAAATTTTTTATCTCTGAAAGCAAAAGGGACTAGACACATGCAAGTCTACTGAGACCACAAAATAAAGGAGGTGGTTTTAAATGGATGTGCAAACATTCAGGGGCAACACCCTTTGCAGTAGTGCAGAAAAGGAATAGAAAAATGCAGCTCTCATTTTCTCTTTGGAAGGGGCATATGGCACACACTTTCAGTGGCTGCTTGATAGCTTGGCTTCTAAGGAAGTTGCATCAGAGAGCTAATGGGGCAAACAAACAATATCCCCCAGGCAGCCAGAGCCAGAGCTGAGGATTTCACAAGCCTTCCCTGTATCTTGCTCCCATGAAAAATCTAGGCCTGCACATTCTTCCTGGAAGAAGTTTGGCCACACAATGAGTGCCACACATTCCATAGCTCCCACCCAAGGAACTGTCTCCTTAACAACTTACCCCTTGGGATCAACTGGGCTTTTAATTCCTGAGTGGCCCTAGACCACACACACACACACACACACACACACAAAGTGGACACACAATGAGCCCACAGCCAGCAGCTATTGCCCCATTATTAGAGAGTACAGCCTGAACATGAATACAGGCATGAGCCACACATCCTTTCTTCTTCTTAGTGCAGAGAAGAGTGGGAGATAAACACCCATTCTCAGCTTCACCATGAAGATTGACAGAATTGAAACATATATTCAACATCCCAAAATTTTTAACTGCCAGTCCTGCAGTACCTTA
>NW_012134858.1:4532695-4534661 GCF_000956105.1 Propithecus coquereli
CTTCTTTAAGGGCACTAATCCCATTCATGAGGGATCCACCCTCATGAATTCTCAGAGGCCCCACCTCCTGATATCATCATATTGGGTGTTGGGCTTTCAACATATGAAATTTAGGAGGGGGGGACACAAACTTTCAATCCATAACAATATTAAATATCCCAAATAGGATAATCCATAGAAAATGAAATAGATTAGTGTTTGCTGTAGCCTTGGGGGAGAGGGGAATGGGGAGTGACTTCTCAATGGATATGGGATTTCCTTTGGAATTATAAAAACATTTTGGAACTATATAGAGGTGGTAATTGCACAACATTGTGAATGTACTAAATGCTACTGAACTGTTCACTTTAAAATGGTGAAATTTATATTGTATGAATTTTACTTCAACTAAAAAAAAAACAGCATTACATTTCCCCCAAATCATAAGCTTTAACTCTAAATATTGAATTTGTTTATTTATGCATACATTTGGGCTAAAACATTTTGAAAAGCATAAAATACTCTGCACACATCATATAATCACATATATGTTAATATATACAGAACCAGTGGGTTTATAGTATTTCTTTCATTCTATTCACAAATTACTTCACTGGTATAGCAGGAGACATTGATTACTCATTTTCTCCAAAGGAAACAAAGGCATGAATATTTCCAAATATCACCTTTTATGGTTCCTCAATGTCTACAAGATACAGTGTATGTTTCTTACTATATTCTTTAATGCCCAGTGTATGCCACGCCTGGCTGTCATCTGTCATTCACCAGTCATGGTTCTGCTTCAGTCACATGACTCCATGGTAGTTACCTAAATATAATGGATTGTGGGCATGATCATGACTCTACCTTGAATGTTTGTAACCCCTAGGTCAGCATGGGAACAGTTACACAGCTGTCAAAGTTTGATTCAAGCCTTGGCTCCTTTGGGAAGACTATTCTATTCACATACCAACAGAGGGGATAAACTACCACTTCTCTGTTCCCAGATCCTAATTATTCAGAGAATGGTTCTTGGACTGGCAGCATCATCATGTAAGAGCTTGTTACAAATGCAGACTCTCAAGACTCATTCCAGACCTACTGAATTAGACTTTGTATTTTATCAAGAATTTTAGATGATTATTATGCACATTAAAATTTGGGAAGCACACAATGTAGACTTCTATTTTTACACTTACAGCATTATATCTTTCTCCTTACTTCTCTGTATGGACCCCATACCACTAAGCTTCTCGAGGGTAGGAAATCTGTTTCATATATCATTGTATCCTCACATGCACAGTCTGGACTCCCATCCCTGCTCCGAAAATATTTTCATAATGAGTAGAGAAATGGAGTGATTTCTACAATTTTCAAAACATGCCTTCTTTTAGCAATTCATTAATAAACCACCTTTGAGGCTTTGATGGAGAAAATGCTAGAGTACAAGCTCAGCTATCTGTAGATTTTCCACATCAGGATTTAAATAGCATCATGATGCCAATAAAGCTAACCGAGTAATGAGAAGCAAATGGCAACAGAAGCCAGGCTTCTCCTGCTACCCAAGAGCAGAGGATAATTTGACAGTTCAATACCCCCTATTTGCCAAAATACTGCCATGGCCCATTTCTCATTATGAAAAGTGGCCCTATGAGGAGGGTTGTCACTTTGTCTGGGTGACAGGGATCCATGTGGGCAAGTACAGCTCAGCATGTTTGCTTCTGGGCTTGGCGGGCAATGAGTGACAGGAGGTGTTGGAGGATTCCCTATTCAGTGATTCTCTCCAACTCCACATACTGTGCTCAAGCCTAAATAAAGACATAGTACTGGAAATGTTCCTCTGCTACTCTATGCTCAGTTCCTTCTTCCTGTCTCTCCTCCCTTTTCTACTTTTTTCAAATATCTATCATGACTATTCAACTATTGAAAATACAGTTGAAGCATCGTCATGCCCTCAAAAAGCACCCTGTGCAGTGATAAAGAGGCT
>NW_012134858.1:4547116-4548747 GCF_000956105.1 Propithecus coquereli
TGGTGTTGGTGAGTATGTGAAGAAAAGGAAATTCTTACACCCTGGTGGTGGTATTGTAAATTAGTGTGGACATTTTGATAAACACTATGGAGATTCTCCAAAAAAACTAAAAATAGAATTACCATATAATCCAGCAATCCTACTACTGGGTGTATACTCAAAGAAATTAAAAGCAATATACCAACGAGATGTCTGCACTCTCATGTTCATTGCAGCATTATTCACAATAGCCAAGATATGGAAATGTCCATAAATGTCCATAAACAGATGAATGGATTTTAGAAATGTGGTGTATATACATAATTGAGCCTTAAAAAAAAAAAAAAAAGGAAAGAAATTCCGTCATTTGCAACAACATGCATGACCCCAAAGGAAATAATATTAAGTGAAATGAACCAGAAACAGAGAGAAAAATACCATATAATCTCACTTACAGGTAGAATCTAAAAGTGTCAAATTCATAGAAGGAGAGAGCAGATTGGTGTTTGCCAGGGACTGGAGGGGAGGGAGTGGATGGAGAAAGGAGAGACATTGGTTAATGAGTAGGAAGTTACAGTTAGATTGGAGAAATAATTTCTGGTGTTCTATTGCACAGTTTGGTGATTACAGTTAATAATAATGTATTATATATTTCAAAATAACTAAAAGAAAGAATTTTAAATATTCCAACCACAAAGAAATGATAAGTATTTGAGATGATGGATATGTTAATTAGCCTGATTTGATCATTCTACAATGCATACATGTATCAAAACATAATATTTTACTCTATATATATAGGGTTTATTATTTGCCCTTTAAAAATAAAATAAAACTTGAACAACGTAAGTGTTCGAATTTCTGATTGTCACATAAATGGTATTTTAACAATTTGTTGGAATCAATATTCAAATAAGCAACACATTTGAATTAATGTTAATTTGTGTCTTAAGTCTTCTTTTAGACTTTAGGTTCCTCTCCATCTCTCTCCATCCCCCTTGCATATATTTTTTAAAGAAAATGGATCATTTTTTCTGTAGATCTTTCCAGAAGCTGAATTTTGCTGATTACAACCCATTGGTTGCTGTTGAACATCTGTTTTTAAATATATGTTGTTCTACATGTCATTCTGTCTTCCATGTCTTTGCTAAATTGATAGGGAGACTTGATTGAATTTGGAGTTGATTTGAGTGGACGCAAGATGCATTTATACATAGATTTGTAAATTTCATCAGCAGATATGTAGTGCTTGCTTGCTGCTTTTTGTAATGGAAGCAATGGTTAATGATCGGTGTTTATATGTATTAATTCATTAGGTTTTACAAAACAATGATATTCTAATTCTATTACGTCTTCTTCATTTATTAGCTAGGATACTTCCATAAAGAGAAATTTTGACTTATCTACTTTTTGGTGACTTAGGAGTGTGAAAAGATGTGATAAAATTCTCAATTCTCTCCTTTCTTTCTAAGTTTACAATGATGATTAAGGTGACTTTGAGTACCATATTGTACTCTATCATTTTATACATATTTGTTGTGTTTAAATTCATTGAAGAAAACAATTTTAGTGATGCTCAAATTGCACCACTTTTGGCCAATAAAAACTTACTTGAGTTGACTTCAAATTTGTTTAGACATGACCCTACTATT
>NW_012134858.1:4549812-4551834 GCF_000956105.1 Propithecus coquereli
ATTTCCCCCACAGCGTTGACAGAAGAACATGTTGTCAAACATTTCTTTTGTTACCAATTTCACAGGTGAGAAATGGCATCTTGTTACAATTTTACCTTTCATCTCTCTTACTGTGAACAGATATGAGTATATTTTCAAATGATTATGAGTCATATGCATTGTGATCCTTATTTTATTTTCTATAAATGTTATGTTCATGTTCTTACGAACTTTATGTTAATATTCTTAGTCCATTAGTTTTCAGTTTTATTTTTTTCTCCATTTTTATAAGTCTCATATATTGGAAATATTGCTTTTGTGATATAAGTTGCAATAATTTTCCAATTTATCAATTTTTTTTTACTTTTTCTTTTTTGTAAACATGCAAAAGTCTTTAGTTTTATGTAACTACACCCATTTATTATTTTACTTGGTCTCTAGATTTTGAGTAATAGTTAAGAAAGTTGTTCACAGTCCCTAATAAAAAGGGAATTCCCTCAAATATTCCTCTATTACTTTTTCAACTTTTATTTTGCAATAATTAGAGATCCATAGATAATTGAAAAATTAGTACTAAGAGGTCTCATGTGCCTTTCACTTGATTTCCCCCAATGATAATACCTTACGCAATTATAGTACAATATCCAAACAATGAAATAAATATTAGTACCACACACACCATACTCAGATTTACAAACACTCATTTGCACATGTGTGTGTTTCAATGTAATTTTATCACCTCTATTAACCAACAACATGATCAGGACACAGATTTGTCTCATTGTTTCCTAACCTCAAATATCCTGCTCATACTGCTCCTTTATAGTCATTCTCATCCCCTTCCCCAACACTCTGTCCCTAACTGCTGAAAACCACCCATCCTTTCTTCATCTCTGTAATATTGCTATTTCAAGATCGTTATATAAATGGAGTCTTATGGTATGTGACCTTTAGAATCTCTTTGTCTTTTTTCACTCAGAAAAAAGGGCACTTGGGTGCCCTTGAGAGCCACCCAAGTTGTTGTATCAATAGTTTGTCCCTTTTTATTGTGGAGTAGTATTCCATAGCATGGACGTACCACAGTTTAACTGTTCACCTGTTAAAGAGCATTTGGGTTGTTACCAGTATTTGGCTATTACACATAAAGCTGCTATGAACATTCCTGTACGGGCTTTTATGTAGACATATGTTTTCTTTTCTCCAAGGTAAATGCTTAAGAGTGTGATTGCTGATTCATAAAATAAATTTATATTTAGTTTATAAAAAATCCATTAATTCTTACTGCTGCCATAACAACCTTAATGGCTTAAACACCACAAATTTATTGTCTTATAGTTCTTATGGTTCTAGTGGTCGGAGGTCCAAAACGGGTCTCACTGGGCTAACACATCAAGGTGTTAGCAGAGTTGTGTTCCTTTCTAGAGTCTCCGGGGTAGAAGTTATTTCCTCGCCTTTTCCAGCTTGCAGAGGTGGCTATATTCCTTGGCTTACGGCTTCATTCCTCCACCTTCAAAGCCAATAATGGCACATCTCTTCAACTCCTCTTTTGTGTCAGTCTCTCTGTCTGACCACAGCCAGGAAAGGTTCTATGCTTTTAAGGATTCAAGTGATTAGACAGGGCCCACATGGATTATCCAGGATAATCTCTCCTTCTGGAGGTCCTTATCCTTAATCACATCTATAAAGTCCCTTTTGCTGTTTAAGATAACACATTTGCAGCTTCAGGGATCAGGGTGTCCATATCATTGCAAAGCATTATTCTGCCTACACAGAAAGTGTCAAACTATTTCTCAGAGTGGCCATAATATTTTATATACCCACCAGCAGTGTATGATAAATGTAGTTTCTACAGGTCTTCAGCAGCATTTGGTATTACCACTATTTTTTCTCAGTTTTTCTAATAGATATACGGTGACATTTCATCATGATTTTAATTTGCAATTCCCTAATGGTTAATAAAGCTGAACATCATTTCATGTGCTTATTGGTCATCCATATATCCTCTTCAGTGAAATGTCTGCTCATGTCTGTTGCTTATTTTCT
>NW_012134858.1:4551920-4553202 GCF_000956105.1 Propithecus coquereli
ATGTAGTGCTTGCTTGCTGCTTTTTGTAATGGAAGCAATGGTTAATGATCGGTGTTTATATGTATTAATTCATTAGGTTTTACAAAACAATGATATTCTAATTCTATTATGTCTTCTTCATTTATTAGCTAGGATACTTCCATAAAGAGAAATTTTGACTCATCTACTTTTTGGTGACTTAGGAGTGTGAAAAGATGTGATAACATTCTCAATTCTCTCCTTTCTTTCTAAGTTTACAATGATGATTAAGGTGACTTTTAGTACCATATTGTACTCTATCATTTTATACATATTTGTTGTGTTTAAATTCATTGAAGAAAACAATTTTAGTGATGCTCAAATTGCACCACTTTTGGCCAATAAAAACTTACTTGAGTTGACTTCAAATTTGTTTAGACATGACCCTACTATTCTTTGACAGAGTTCTTGTTATCTGATATAACAAGATATTCCAAAATAACTTCATGTATTTCCTGTCCCAGACTTGGAATTGGTCATTCTAAAGAGAGCATTGGTTCCCTTTGGTGAAAAACAGTGTTTTCAGATTACAATCTGTGAGCTGTGGGAGCTCCTAGTTACTACTTTATCATGTGATATTTCCAAGGTATTTTGTGTTAACAAATATAGAAAACACACCCACACAGACACACACACACACACACACACACACACATACACATGCTCAAGAAAGGATGATATATTTAGAATATCATGTAACTATTTACTTAATGGATCCCAAAATACACATGCCCAACAGTCTCAAAAGCAAATAAGTAACAACACTATCACCAACCATATGTTTATTGCAAACAGTTTGAGAATTGTTTTGTTGTATTTCTCCCCCTAAGAGCATATTCCACTAGGGATGTACAGTCAAATGATCGGGGTTTTAGAGTCAGTTGTAATAGTTCCACTCTGAATATGCCACCAAAAAGAAAAACATTTAGGTTCATTTTTCCACGTAACTTTTCAATTTTTCAAGGATCTTATTCCAAAATCAAATTTATAAAACAAAGCTGATTCAAAGGTGTTTAGGTTCTAACTCTGTCCTTCTTATAATATTCTTATTTTCTTTCCCAGCTATAGTTATAGTTAGGCAGAACAAAATTTGATATTCTCACTTTTCTTAAATAAATGGTAGCACCTCTATACACACTTTTATCATCTTTATTTTCAGACAACTATTTCAGAAAAATCTCCAAATTCGGATATAGAGATACTCCTCATTACTTTTTACAAGTACCTAGTACTCCACCATGGAGTACTACAGTTTATTCATCCA
>NW_012134858.1:4564297-4565677 GCF_000956105.1 Propithecus coquereli
GGTATCTCAATACACTGGAATATTACACAGAAATGGGAAGGAATGGACTATTTATAGATACTAATACAGCAGTGTGGACGGATCTCAAGTGCATTATGCTGGGTGAAAGAAGACTGGCTCAAAAGATGACATCGTAGAAAAGGCAAAACTATTGGAGGAGAAAATAGATCAGTAGAAGTTGGAAGAGGGGTTGAGTACAAAGAGACGGGGGATTTTTTGAGGCAATAGAACTACTTTATATTTTGCTTTTGGAGATGGTTACTGGACTGGATGTATTTGTCAAAAATCAAAGAATTTTATACTATGAAGAATAATTTTTAAGGTAAAACACATTTTGATAGCTGTTTTTAAGTATAATTGTATTCTTTGTAATCCTACATACTTCCCTGCATGCACACAAAAAATTATCCTAAGAAGTGGTCTATAAGCTTCACCAAGGCATCAAAGTGGTCCATGAGAAAAAAAAATTAAAAACCTCTGCAGAACATGGCACTGTCCTTGGCTTCTGCCTTTGGTGGATCTGAGAGCTAATCCTGTCAACCCCAAGTGTCATCCAAAGACTGATCACCTCTCAGCTGGCTGTTTCTCGGGGATTCACAGACAGGGCCTGGGATGTGTGTTTGTGTGTGTGTGTGTGTGTGTGTGTGTGTGTGTGTGTGAGTGAGAGAGAGAGGGAGACAGGGGAGGTCTCTCTAATCCTGTCTTGCCCGTGGCTCCACATCATACCGCATCCCGCATGCTGCCTTCCTCCTCAATCCTGGGAAGACGTGTCTGTAGGCAGAGCATTCCGTTCACATTTTGTGCTCCTATGTTCAGCCAGTGATTTGTTCCAGTAATCTTCAGTATCATGTTAGGTCTTTGATGCTATCAAAACAAAGTTTTCTGTGTTTTCCCAGCATTTTTAGTGAGAGGGTTGCTTTAAAACACCTGTTGTGTTACCATTGTGTAGCCCTGTTTTAATAGTGTTTGAGTCATTTGGCATTTTGCTCTTTAAGTATTACATACTCTTTTCTCTAAATTGACTCTAAGAGCAAGGTTGTGTCATTCTTATTTTTATGTGAATGGACACCAGTGTTAGGGAATGCAACAACATCCATCGTTGATTAAATATCATATGTTGTTCAGTAGTTCTGAATCTTCATTCACCTTTGTTTCCACCTACTAGATACCATGACCATTCTGAATAGAAAATAATTAATAAATCATGATTGCAAATTTAAGATTGGACTTTTCATATTTTATCTAACAACTATATAAATGTTGATATTGAATTCTATTCATCTATGGGGTTTTAATTATATTCTGGCCCAATTAGGAAGAAACTAAAGGTAATTCTATGTCTCACAGGGCTTTTGTGAGCTAAAAAAAATATGTTTCATG
>NW_012134858.1:4577277-4578948 GCF_000956105.1 Propithecus coquereli
AGGTTAAAATCTAAAAAGCACTTGTGAGTCTTCTGCAATAATGTGAAATATCCTGGAAGTTATTATTAATGTCATGGACTCCAAAGAGGCTTGCTTCTCCTTAACCTTTCAGCAAATCCTCTTCTTTATCTCATCTCTTTGTGGCAATATTGACCACCCAGTATTCAGGACTAAAGCCTCTTTCAACAGAAGCCTAGCAGTGTTTTTCAAGAACAGCTTAAAAGCTGAAGCGCTTTATGAAACACTCCCATTTCTCCATTCATTGACATGTCAATCTTGCAGTGAGGCAATCTGGCTTCCATGAATAAAAAGAGTTACCAAGGCACATATTCTTTTATAATAATAATTACAATTAATTTCCCAATTTGAGAGAAACCACAACATAGGCTATGCATAAAGGAAGTGAGTAGTTCGAGGTCTTGTTGAAAACCCAGGTGGTCTGTCCCATGAGATGCCCAAGAGCACCTAAGCTAGCACAAGGGGGTCTAGAAAAACAAGCGTGGCCCAGGTGTCTAAGCCCTGGGAATTTTCTGCTACTTGGGAATTCTGTTCCTTTGGCTTGTTTATTTCATTTTGTAGCTGAGCCTCTGGCCTCCTTGAAAAATGTCCCCTGCTTCTTTGTACCTTGGACAAGTTTCTGGCAATGTTTTAATTGGTGAAGTACAAATAAGATTTTGGTGTAGACACATATATCAATGGAACAGAATAGAGAGCTCAGACAAAGACTCACATAAATATGGTCAACTTATCTGTGACAAAGAAACAAATGTAATTCAATGGAGAAAATATCTTTTTCAATAAATGATGCTGGAATAACTGGAGAGCGCATGCAAAAAAATCTAGACAAAGGCTTTACACCTTTCACAAACATTAACTTAAAGTGGATCACAAGCCTATTTAGAAAATGCAAAACTATAAAACTCCTAGAAGATAACATAGGAGAAAATCTAGATGGCCTTGGGTATGGTGATGACTTTTTAGATATAACACAAAAGATGTGATTCATGAAAGAAATAATTGCTAAGCTGGATTTCATTAAAATTAACAATTTCTGCCCTGTGAAAGACAAGGTCAAGAGAATAAGAAAACAAGCTACATACTGGGAGAAACTATTATACTTGAGAAAGACACATCTTAAAAAGGTTGTCATCCGAATATACAAAAAAAAGAAAAAGCCCTCTTCAAACTCAACAGTAAGACAATAAACAAATTCATTAAGAAATGAGCAAAAGACCTGAATAGACATCTTACCAAAGAATACATAAATATGGCAAATAAGCATATGAGTAGATGTTCAACATCATATGTCGTTAGGGAATTGCAAAACAAGATATAACTCTATACCAGTAGAATAGCCAAAATCCAAACACTGGAAACACCAAGTACCTGGGAGAATGTGGAGCAACAGAAACTCTCATCCATTAATGGCGGGAATGCAAAACAATAGAGCCACTTTGGAAGACAGTTTTGTAGTTTCTTACTAGGAATTGGTCTATTTCATTTAAGGTTATTAGATTTATGAGCATGGGTTATTCATATCCTTTTAATGTCCATGGGATCTATAGTGATGTCTCCTCTTTCATTTCTGATATTAGTAATTTGTGTCTTCTGCCTTTTATCTTAGCTTGGATAGAAGCTTATTGATTTTATTGATCATTTCAAAGAATAAGA
>NW_012134858.1:4578998-4579996 GCF_000956105.1 Propithecus coquereli
TTCTTTTAAAAACTGTGGGATTCAAATCAAATTTGAAAAAAATTTGGCAATTCATCCCAATTGCTGCAGTGATTTACTAATACTTTTAAAAAACAATTTACCCCTACTTATTTAAACAATGCATAAAACTTATCATTTTTAATTCTAAATTAATAAGACATCACATCCCCTCAAATTGGAATCCAAAGAGAAAATGGAAAGATGATTCAGCAAATGATAAAGAACAGCCAAGAAGGCATTAGCTCCCAAAGCAGACATCATTTTTCATAGTGCCACCAGGTGAATGTCCATCTCAGACCTGAATGAAAAGCTGCTAGTACCTTACTTCAACCCTGACTGTTTTCCTATCATTGATAAAGAAAGTATATCATCCCATGTCCTTCCCTTCAAAACACACACACACACACACACACACTTTGATCAGTGGAAAAGTGGCTGGGGCCATACTGAGGGTCAACACTGAGTTTTGCAGACACTAATAATTGACTGCAGAAAGTGAAATGTCCATGGCATTCTAGATCAGGGATTCTAACTCCCCATGCCCACACTCTCAGCAAAAATTAGCATCTGATTGCCTTGCCTTGCCTTGGCTGTGTTCTTTAAATCAGTAGGACTCAGGACATATATGAGGGCAAGAGAAGAGGGTGTGTGGGGGCTCAGACAATGCGCTGAACAGTGGCTATGGACTGATTGACGCCTAGATTGTCAGAGCTTTAAAAACAAATATCCATCTGGTCAATAGTGATAATTCTCTTTAAAGTGACATGTATTTGGAATTGTGATTTTTTAATTTTTCACACTTGTACAGAGAAAATGCAAACTCACTTGTCATAGTCAGGTGAGAATAGGTCAACCCATTAGACTGCTACCTAGTCTCATAGAAATAGAACAGGAGCTAAGCAAGACAGCCTATAATCCTAAATAGAGACACTCTGGAATCTCCTAAAAGTATTGCTAAACATCATTACATTAAAAGAGTAATATAAAGTCAAGAAAGA
>NW_012134858.1:4584351-4586259 GCF_000956105.1 Propithecus coquereli
GTGATTGTGAATTATGCTGCAATAAACATTCTGATGCAAGTGTCTTTTTGATAAAATGACTATTTTTCCTGTGGGTAAATATCCAGTAGCAGGACTTCTGGATCAAATGGTAGGTCTACTTTTAGTTCTTTGAGGAATTTTCATATTAATACTATTTTCCATAGAGGTTACGCTAGTTTGCATTCCCACCAACACTGTATAAGCATTCCTTTCTCTCTGCATCCATGCCAGCATCTAGTGTTTTGAGACTTTTTGATAAAAGCCATTATCACTGGGGTTAGGTGATATCTCATTACAGTTTCAATTTGCATTTCTCTGATGATTAGTAATGTTGAGTAATTTTTCATATTTTTATTGGCCATTATTCTATCTTCTTTTGAAAAGCCTCTGTTCATGTCTTTATCAAATGTCTAAGTGTCTGTTTGTTTGTTTGCATTTATGCTGCTTAGTATTCTCTCACCTTCCTGTATCTATGGTTTGGTGTCTGATGTTAATTTGGGACATTTCCCAGTCATTATCACTTCAAATATTTCTTCTCTTTCTTTCTTATTCTCCTTCTAGTATTGTTATTATGCATATGTTACACCTTTGTTCTTGTCCCATGCTTCTTTGATATTCTGTTGATTTTTTTAGTCTCTTTTCCTCTATGTTTTCAGTTTTGGAAATTTCTATTGAGATCTTGTCAACCTTAGAGATTCTTTCCTTGGCTGTGTCTAGATTACTAATGAACTAAACAAAGGTATTTTTAATTTCTGTCACAGTGTTTTTGATCTCTAACATTCTTTTTTATTGTTCTTTCTTAGAATTTCCATCTCTCTGTTTGCATTACGTATCTCTTCTTGTATATTATCTACTTCTTTTGTTAGAGTCCTTAGCATATTAGTTATAGTTATTTTAAATGCACCATCTGATATTTACAGCATCCCTGTCATCTCTGGACCTGGTATTGATGCTTGTTTTTTCTTTTCAAAGTTTGTTTTTGCCTTATAGTAGGCCTCGTAGTTATCTATTGAAAGGTGGACATGATGTACTGGGTAGAAAGGTCTTAAGTGCTGTGGTGGTATGATGTGGGTGGAGATGAAACTTTCTATAGTCCTACCATTAGGTCTTTTAGACAGTCTGTGCCCCTGGTCTGTAAATGTCATAGTACTTTTCAGTTGTTTTGGATTTGGGATTTCTTTCACCCCCTTTGGTGAATCAGGATAGCTAAAGGGGGCTGCAGTTGTGTATTTCTCTTCTCCCATGTAGAAGGCTACATGAGGCTGGTGTTGGGTATGTCTCTTACCCCAGCTCAGTTAGATTCTCATAAAACCTCAGTAGGTTAGTGTCTGATAAAAATAGTTTCTCTTGAGGACAGGCCTTTGTAAGTAGAACAGAATGTTCTAGCCTATTTTATAATAGTTCCTGTTCCTCTCCCCCTGCCAGAAGCATGAGGAGAATTTTCTCTAATATTCACTGTGAGAACCTAATACAGCTCCTGGAGGTAACATGCCCAAAAGAGTGAGTGCCTCTCAATCACCATCTCTTTTGAGTTTTTATCTCTCAAGCTTGTCCACACTGAGACTCTAGCAATTCATCAATTAAAATTTAGGTTTTTCTTTCCTGGTACTGGTTCCTAAGGAGGTTTTGGCTAGGTAGTTTTTACTCCAGTAAGTCACAAAGTATCCACCTGTGGGTCTCTCCAATTTTCAGGACAGTGGTTTACTTTGTAACCTCATTTCTCTGATAGATCTAAGAAGACTTGTTAATTTCTCTGTTTGTGCAGCTTTTTACTTGTTATAATGGAATGGTAACTTCTAAGCTCTTCTCTTGCTGGGACAGAAAGAAGAGGTCAATAATCATTATTTTCCTCCATACATCACTTCTTTCTTGAAGAGTCATTTCTGGGACCAGTTTTGTGTTCCTGGG
>NW_012134858.1:4586309-4587435 GCF_000956105.1 Propithecus coquereli
ATTTCACCTAGATTTGCATATGTAAGCATATAAAAATCAAATACATTGTTGCTATTATTATTTTGAACAAATTTATCTTTTACATCAATTAAGAGTGAAAATAAATCTATTTGCAACTTCCCTTATTCATTTTCCCATGTTCTTCCTTTCTTTATGCATATATGAATTTCTGAATCATATCATCTCCCTTCTTTCTGGAGAACTTGTCAACCAAGAAAGTCACAAAATCTATAAACTTAGATAGGAGGTTTAAAAGAGTATACCACAAATTGCCTCTGCCCAAAACCCAAAGCCAGCACTTCGAGAGAGAGGTAAAGTTATAGGAATTTATGCCGAGTAGGGTGGTCAAATATACATATTTAATAAGCTATAGGAGGAGCCATGAATAGTGATGAAAGGAGAAATACATGCATGAGCAATTGCAGTTCGTGTAGCTTCAGGGATCTATGGTCAGAAAATGGCAGCCTTAGCTTGATCGAAGGGTGGAGTTTGTGGCCCTCTGATGTCAAAAGGTGAAGCAGAGAATATGAAAAATCTCTGTGCATTCTCCGTAGACTTGTCAGAACCAATCTATGGCCTATGGCCTCTTATCAAGAAGAAATGCCGCTCAGTTATTGTGCTGAAACAGCAAAAAGGGAGGGTTAGCATTAGCTAGTTGAAATCAGTGATGGAGCAAGTCTTTCTAAAAGGCTGGCTCTGTTTAGCCCTTAAGGAAGAAAGCCTAATGGCAATTAATAAGGGAGAGGGTATAACAGTGTGTGTCTTACCTCCCTTCTCGTCATGGCCAAGAACTCAGTTTTAAGATTTTTCTGGGGTCCCCTTGGCCAACATGGGGTCCATTAAGTTGATTGGGGGGCTCGGGACTGTATTTTTATTTCCCAAACATATTTTAACATTTCTTGCAAGGCAGGCTTATTGTCAGAAAATTCTCTCAATATTTGTTTGTGAAAGTTTTTATTTCTCCTTCACTTTTGAAGATAATGTTGTAGGGTACAGAATTCTAGGCTGATGGCTCTTTTTTTCTCTTCACATTTTAAATATGTCACTCCATAATCCTACTTGCATTACTTCTGAGGAGAGGTCACATGTAATTTTTGACTTTACTTCTCTATAGGTAAATCCCTCA
>NW_012134858.1:4587485-4587781 GCF_000956105.1 Propithecus coquereli
CATTCTACTAAGTGAAGTATCCCAAGAATGGAAAAATAAGCACCACATGTACTCACCATCAAATTGGTATTAACTGATCAACACCTAAGTGCACACATAGGAATAACATTCATCAGGCGAAGGGCAGATGGGAGGGGGAGGAGGGGATGGGTATATGCATACATAATGAGTGCGATGCGCACCGTCTGGGGGATGGACACGCTTGAAGCTCTGACTGGGGGTGGGGAGTAAGGACAATATATGTAACCTAAACATTTGTACCCCCATAATATGCTGAAATAAAAAAAAAATACTTC
>NW_012134858.1:4588459-4589474 GCF_000956105.1 Propithecus coquereli
AATATATACATGTACTTTGTATATAATATGCATATGTATTATGTGTATTATTATGTACATGCTTCTTTATTGTATGTCCCTCACTGAAATGTAAACTGCGTGAGAGCATGGCTTTACCTTGTTAACTACTATACCGTCAGCACCTAGAGGACTATCTGGAACAGTCTGAAGGGTGTTCCATATAGATCATCTAATAATTTTATTGTTTTCTAGGTGTTCTCCATAGCTCTTCTAGGCCTTTCTACAAATATTTGTTGAGTGAATGAATGAAGGCATGAATTAATCCATTTAATATGTGGATTAATTAAAATAAGACTTTGCAAATTACAGTTGCATGGATATGTGTGCTTCAGAAAAAGACAAAAGTACCACTTGTCATGTAACAATGCTATGTTGGCATTTCTTTCTTCCCAATGATATTAAAATTTACTTTATTGACCATCAGTTTCCAAATGGAGTATTCGGGTAATATATGCAAGTAGAGCCATTTATTCATTTCATGAAGAAGCCTGACTTTTCTGGATAATGTATACAGGACAGGAGAAGGGGAAGGGGACATTATTATAATGCAAAATAATCACCAGGCTTTCTCAGACACCAGCTTAAAAATTCTGCCAGATTGGTTGCTATTTTAGACTATATTGATGGAGCTCCAATAGCTATAATTAAGTTTTTTCTTCCCAAGAAGAAAAAAGTGATCAATGACACTTTCTAAGGTTTCTTTTAATTGTGTAGCAGAACGCATCTCTCAAATGCTGTCATTTGTGAGGACTTCAATAGAAGACTTAATGAGGGTTTGGAAACATGCAGACTGAGTAATCATCATTTATCTCTGGATGACAAAAAAAGTGTTAACATATCTAAAAGGGCCTAAGGCTAATTGATATTTGGCAAAATGAAAGCTTTGTTTGGAGTATTTTTCTTGCCACAAATTGGAGTACACTGGTTTACTCCTTGAACCTCATATCAGCATAATTCTGCTTGCTGCCTCTTATGTTCACACACGTCAGTTCAT
>NW_012134858.1:4590314-4597139 GCF_000956105.1 Propithecus coquereli
GGGGAGTAAGGACAATATATGTAACCTAAACATTTGTACCCCCATAATATGCTGAAATAAAAAAAAAATACTTCAGAAGCAGATTGTATTCACTGGTCATTTAATTGGTCTTTATTGCTGAAAGTTTAGAACTTGTCTTTCCTTTGCACTTTTATCAATGCTTCGTTGAATATTTTTATGGCTGTTTGTTTCTGAATTCAGTATGTTCTTATTCTACAGTCTAGACAGTAGAATGTATGGATCAAAGATTAAGAACAGTTTTAAAAGTTCTTTTTTAAACTTTCCAATTTTTTTAAAAGGTTGGACAATGCATTTGGGCTTTCTATAATATCTCTCACAGAAAATATGCCACCATCCTCACCTTAAACTTACTCTGATCCATAGCAGATAGGATCTGGGCCAACCTAAGAAAACTCTCTCCTTTGTTTTTTTTTTTTTGTTTTTTTGTTTTTAATTATATTTTGTTCTATGAAACCAAAAACATGCTGGACTTCTGCTCTGCAAAATATGTGGAGCTGGGACCAGAGATGGTGTCAGAGTTGAATCACATCACACGTAAACCAAAGATGTGTGGGCAAAAACACAGAAACCGTAGAAGAAACTATGAGCCTTGCAGAAGAAGCCAGTTTGCACTGGTACAAGAGGCTGCGTGGTGCCAGGAACAGGGAGAGCTTGAAAACAGAAAATAGAAAATAGAAAATCAAGTCAGCCTAAATGGGTGACAATCATATAAGACCCGCCTGCACTCTCCAAGATGCATGCCTCTTACAACCAAACTCCTGTCTCCTTAAGCTACTCTGAGTACATTTCTGCTCCTTGCAACAGAAAATTCCTGACAAAGCACATGCCAGTGCCAAAAACGACAGCTTTTTGTATACAACTATTTCAAAATTCTCAAGACTTCCAGAAAAGCCATAGGTCATGGATATACATGATCACTGCTTAGGGGCTGACATCAACCTAAGAGCCATTTATAGGCTCTCTATGCATAAACATACATACACTCACATACATATATGAATTTATATACATACATATTCATATATGCACATATGTATGTATACACATACACACATCATGACTATGGTTTTATGATGAAAGGACCCAGCAAAGATCTGAAGACCAATGATGGTTACCTGCAAGCACAACTCAGTGCTGTCCTCTGATGTCCTGGAACCCAAGGAAAGAAGTATATGGAAAAGCTAATCTATAATTTAACCTTAGGAAATGGTGTGAAAGAATGTAGCTATTTGCAGCAAATCTATAAATTAACCTAGAGAAATTTACAATTAGCTTCCAGGGAAATGGTCAAAGAGGTGATGTCATAACATTAAAATAATAAAGCATTCAATAAACTGTTAACATACTACACAATAGTAATTCTGCATCTGAACTAGCAGACAAGTGATTATGGGGAAAGGGGGATTTAATGGTTGTGATTCCACCGAGTCAGGGCTGGGGCGTCCCCTCTGTGAGTAAGTGACAGATCTGAGATGTGAGCTCAGTGCCCCTCTGACCCCAGAAGTCACGCTCTTCCCCTCCTCTGTCTGATTTACACACATTTTTATTTCCACTAATCCAGGAAACAGAAAATGCTCCTGTCCTTGCGGTATTGACTTATCTTTAAGGCAAACACATTTGGCAGGGCTTGTATTTCCATGATCAAGGATTGAAACTATTCCTAGCCATTTGCCATTATCCCCTAAACTCACACCCTCCAAGACTTCCTAGCTTTTACAATTGCAGAATTTTTGGACTAACATATATAATCACTAAGATAAAAGGCTGAAGGAACAAAACTCTTAGAATATGAGTTTCTTGAACCGAATACACCTTAGGTCAAGCTCTTGGTGAAACTGAGAAAAATAAAGTAGAAGAAGGAAAGAAAAAGGAGCTTTGCAAATTGTGTTTCCTTGTTCAGACTTCTCCCCTCCCTGCCCCTGCCTCCACCAGGCACTGGACAAAATTATTCTTCTTCTGCTTTCCCCGAATCTGTCGAATGTTTTTAAAGTATCACTACTTAGATTCATCCATTCGTCTACCTCTGAGTTCAGGGGAAGATTCACATTACTGATTTTTCTCACCATGAAACTTTTATTTTCAGGCCCAAGTAAATTGATGTTCATCTTCAATTCCCCGCATAATCTCCTAGGCACATTCTTTCCACGCCAATGTGCTCTGCGAGACATACAGCTCCACTGTGGCTGAGATGGAATGCAGTCACTGAAATGAAATGTAAAAACTAAAAAGAAAAAAATCATTGCAGCCCTCCGTCACCCCATTTCCAAAGGGTCAGGCTGGAATTTATCCTCTGAAGTATTCTCTTAGGCTTTACCTCACCCTGGGGTAAGTCTTAGGTGGTGCTGTTTGGAGATACCAGAATTAATTTTCTATCAATAACAGCATTCTAATTTATTATATTTATGTTATAATATTTATATTATGTTAATTCATTCACTCATTGAACAAACATTTATTGAGTGACCTTTATATACTGGGCACAGTGCCAGACGCTTTAGGGAAAAGAGACAGAATTAGTAAGATACAGATTCTGTCTGTTGTGGGAAGAAGGAAAGGAAACAATCACAGAGCAGTGAGACAGGCTTCTGGAAGACCAAAATGGGCATCCCCACTCTGCCCAGAGGGTTAGAGAAGAAGCTCAGTGAAGGAGGGCACTTTCAATTCAGTGCTGGCAGAGTAGATGAGGGAAGCGTGTGTGTCTATCAGAACTAGAGAAAATGGGAGTGCATGAGCCTGTCGAGGTGACAAGGGCTAGTGCGGGAGGCTGGGTGGGGGTGGGGAGTAGCATGACGACTATGGGAGGCCAGCCATGCCCAGTGACGCCAGGGGCCAGGGCTACATCACAGAGGACCTTTCAGGCCTTGGCAAAGGTTTGACTTTACCCTGCCTGTAACTAACTGTGGCTGGGGCAATGCAAAGGAGGCGGCCCTGCAGGTGGTTGTCCAGGGCTCATTGTAGGCGGCAGATGTTAAATTCTGCATCCTGCAAGCTCCAGGAGGTGGCTCTAAATTCCTGTTTTGAAGGAGAAAATCAGCATTAGGAGAAAAGAAAATTCCTGATATGCTCTTTATTAACTATAAGACTAGAAAAAATAAATTAACCCTCTTGTCCTGTTTACTTATTTGCATATTGAAGATGAACCGGGCTGGCTTGATTAAGTAAATATCTTAGTGTATAAAATGTCTTCTGTACTGCTCTTGTGGAGATAAAGCCTGTTGGGATATTTACCAAGCCCGCCCCGCTTGGCCCCCTGCCCCAGGCAGTCCTCCTTCACCACCTGCGTGGGTCCTGAGCTTTGGAGTGGCAAAGGCCAAATCTCTGGCAACAGACTAAAGATTTGGAAGTCGGAGTCCGAGGGGAAGCCAAGAATTGCACTCTGCTGTGTGTGGCTCAGTGGTCTGTGACCTTCCAACCTATTCCCAGCTCTTGGTGCCTGATCACAAGCACCCAGGTAGCATGGTGGACGTCAGGCGTTCAGGGCAGCTGCGCTCCTGTATTTACTTCCCATGGCTGCTGTAATAACAGACCACAAAGAGGGTGGCTTAAGAAATATACATTCGTTCTCTTATAGTTCTGGTTCCCAGAATGGGTTTCAGTGGGCCAAAATCAGAGCGTCACCAAGGCCACACTCTCTCCAGAGGCTCCAGGGGAGAATCCACACCCCTGCCTTTGGCAGCTCCTGGAGGCCACTCACTTCCCTGGGCCAGAGGCTCTCTCCATCTTGCAACCACAAAGTCTGCACATCCTGCCAAGGTCATGACAGTGCCTCTTCTCTCGTGTTCCTGTAGTCAAATGTTCCTTGGCCTCCCTGTTGTAAGGACATTCATGATTACATTTAGGGCCCACCCAGATAATCCAAGGAATTTCTCCATCTCAAAATCCATGACCTGATCAATATCTACAAAACCCCCTTTGCCATGTAAGGTAACATACTTACAGGTTGCTGGGATTAGGACCTGGGCATCTTTGGGGGCCATTATCTGGCCTACCATACCTCCTTTAATGAGTTAAGCCTGGGAAGCCCTGGAGCAGACAGGGGGATGGGGTAAGACAAGTCAGACAACCAGAACACATGACTTACGGCGGCCCTCACCATCAGGGACATACAAGTGCAAGATCACCACCTGAGAACGAGAACTTCCTTAAATTTTGTACACTAGGCGCCTCTCTCATCCCACCTTAGTCTGGGCCCTGTGTTGGAGTGGCTCAGTGCTCCAATGCGGCAAAACAGGGGTAAAGCAGAAATGGGTGGGGATGTGTCTGAGCAGCAGGTTTGACACAGTCCAGTGGGGTTTCTGCTGGTTGCAGGAGCTGGGCTGTTTCTGCACGAGTGTCGATGTGTGTGCGGAGTGGGGACACAGAGTGGCAGATGGGGAGGACAGTGTAGAGCGGGAGAATAATTTCCCAGTAGCACAGGAGCAACACCCCTCTCTAGTAACCCCACAGAGCAAAGCTGGTTTTGCTCAGACAGAGCCAGACTTGGAGAGGCTTTGCCTTTCTCTGGGAATGTGACTGCAGGCCAGATAAGAAATGAAGTTGCCTCGGGGACTGCCGGCATCGATACCACCAAGGACTCGGTGAGCACCCCCTGGAAGGTACATGCAACAGGGTAAAGTGACGAGAAGACCGCGGATTGGCAACTAAACTTCCTGCAGAATGGGGCCTCAAAGAGGCAAGGTGATGAAATGCAGGCAGTACACATCTCGTACCTGCATCCAGGACATCTCATCCGTGGGACACGTTGGACAATGATGTTCGTTTCCTCCTGGCTCGACCCACAAGCTGTTTGTGCACGATTTGTGCTGAGCTTCCTGTCTCTGGGAAACTCAGTAAAGAACAGCACCTTCCTCAGCCCCAGGCCTGGCTGCCTTCCTCCCAGCTAGAGCCCTACCCGTTATCATCTCTGTACCTCCTCCTTTTCTGCCTCATGCACGCCCAGCCAAGGGGACAGTGACTCATGCTAATTATACAGTAACAGGAGGAAAAAAAAAAAAAAACACATTTTTTTCCCAACAGCAGCTGGGACTTTCTATTTATTTGCCCACTATTTATAACTCACTTAGACAAGGAGGCCTTATCTCCTCCTCCTACCACGCTCCCCCAAATGAAATTTCTCTAGGGCAGATCCACTTTTATCTAAATTGGTTGGACAGAGGAGGGCAGCATATATAATCCATACTGAGACAGATAAGGCTTTCTCCTTGTACTTGATATCAAAATAACCAACCAGCAAAATGAGCATGGATAGGGAAAAATTAATTTACTTCCCTTCCTAATTAGTAGATGCAGGATAAATGTATCTGCTTAGCTCGCTAATTATAATAATACTTATCAGTTACGTGAAACTCTTTATCATCAAAAATACCACACTCCACTGACACTAAATAATTAATCTTTGGCACCCTGTTGTGAGCGTCTTATCTGAGCAGAAGGACCGTGAGGTTAGAGGAGAGCAGATCAGGGCAGTATGCGGAGACCTCCCCTTATCTTTAAGCAAAAGCTGTTCCACGTGTTCCAGTCGCCTGGCCCAGGGCCTGGGTGCTCGGAAAGAATCCATCTACCTCAGCCGGCCCAGGGCTCTGCCAGCTGCAAGGAGAAATCCACCATCGAATCCCAGAGCCCATGAAGCCTGTCCTGCTGTGTAGCCAGACTCCTCGCCCAGCCGTGGGCGAGGCCAGTGGAGGCCCTGAGACAGCGGAGTCCATGGGCTCCAAGCTGGAGCAGGAGTGGTCTCCAGGGGAGCCCCACTGGGCTCCTGCAGCCGGGTAACGGACTTTCTGCACAGTGCCTGCCTTGATGTTCAATTGCTCTGCTCTGCGTTTTCCTTTGTCCTGGTGAGATCCAAATCCTAGCATCACTCATGCCCACTTGGAAGTCCCGATAAGGTCTGTGACTTCCACCTTCACCAGATACCAGAAACTTCTTTGCCTCCAAACCTTGTGGCCTCACTGAGAGTCCCTGCACCTGAGCTCAGATGCTTTAAACAGACACAATCTCAGGCTTGAATAGAATGGGGTTTGATGACCCTGGACCATGGCAGCGAGGGCAGGAGTCTTTGACCAGGACTCAGGTTACAGGCCAAGGGGAAGGCAGGTGTGCCCTGTTTCCCTAACTACAGCCCTCCCCGCAGCTTCGGAGACCTGTCATTCTCACACACTGGGATTGCGTTAGTATCACAGGAGAAGGAAAAAAAAATCCAACACAGTCATCGTTGTGTTTGGTACCTGTTAGATCCTCAACAAAGTTTGTTTAAAAAATTAAAATATTCAAATCATTTTCTAACTGCTTATTTTTTTGTGACTTTCAGAGAATGGGAAACACATATCCAAGCAATAAAGAGTGTCTACAAGTGTGAGACCTCCCTTTTACCTTGCAGCCAGGGGTGGGAGAAGGGGGATCACTCAAAAGGATTTCTACAGTCCCTACTTAAATCGAGGCTTTATTGTGTTTTTATCTTTTTCCTTACTTATGCATAATAGGCCATATACATATTATTTAAATTTAAAATCTGTTAAAGCTCAAAGCTACTATAATGAGATAAGAATTATAAGTTCTAATTATATGGCTTTGAGGCCATGTAATTATACAACGGTTTTTGAAAAAAATATGAACGCAACATAACAGATTTCTCTGTCTCTTACTCATTTCTTAATATTGGCCTTCATCCTTAACCATGGAAAAGTACCTAACTCCTGGATCTCCGTCAATCATCCCTCCATAATTCAATTAAAAATTCACTTCTGGGCCGGGTGCGGTGGCTCACGCCTGTAATCCTAGCACTCTGGGAGGCCGAGGTGGGTGGAT
>NW_012134858.1:4606189-4607940 GCF_000956105.1 Propithecus coquereli
CAATGAATATCAGCATCTAAACCTTATTTCCATTATGGGTTTTGAAAATTTCATTTGGAATTTGATGAGAATTGCATTTATCCAGTAATTGGTAAATTTGGTACATGTTCTATGTGCTCTTAAAAAACTTATATTTTCTTAGCTGGGTGTGGTGGCGCATGCCTGTAGTCCCAGTTACTCAGGAGGCTGAGACAGGAGGATGACTTGAGCCCAGAAATTTGAGATTACAGTGATTGGGGCACTGCATTCAAGCCTGGGCAACAGAGTGAGACCCTGTCTCTAAAAAAATACACACATACACACACAAACACACACACACATTATTGTTGTTGAATGCATGATTTTATCATTATTTTAATCAAGATTCTTGATGATTTTTTATTTTCTTATTCTTATCTGTAACAGAACAGTATGTAATCTCCCACATTGACCATGCCTTCATCTTTTTATTGCCTGTTTTTATTTTTGTTTTAGTTCTGCCAATGTTTGCTTTATATGTTTTGAAGCCATTGTAGGTTGAATTGTGTTTCTCAGAAGGATATGTTGAAATCCTGACCTGCGAATGTGACCTTATTTGGAAACAGGGTCTTGGCAGATATAATCAAGTTAAGATGAGGTCATACTGGCTTAGGGTATTTCCTAATCCAATATGATTGTCCTTATAAGAAAACAGGGATTCATGGAGGAGAATGCCATGTGACACTGTCATTAGAAATTAGAACGATGCAGTTGCAACCCAAGAAATGCCAAGGATGGACAGCCACAACCAGATGCTGGGAAGAGGCAAAGGAGGATTCTACCCGGAGTTTCAGAGGGCGCATGGCCTGCTGACCTCTCCATTTCAGACTTCTACCATCCAGAACTGTCAGAGAACAAATTTCTGTTGTTTTAAGCCACTCGCTTTGTTACAGCAGTCTTTGGAAATTAATGGAGAGGGTAAGTTATTAGGAGCATAAAAGTTTAAAGTTTGTGTAATTTCCTGGTGAATTGAAACTTTCGTAGTTATTACATGCTCCTGTTTATCCATGATCTTTGCCTTAAACCCTACTTTGATATTAATATTACTATCCCATCTCCATTTTCAGAGTTCACATGCTATATCTTTTTGCATTTATTCATTTTTAGACTCTGTGTATCCATTTGTCTCTTATATTTTATGGGTTTTTTATTAATTTATTTTTATTTCAAAATATTAAGGGGGTACAAATGTTTTTGTTACATGGCTTGAGTCAGGGCTATAAGTGTGCCCATCACCTGAATAGTGGTCATTGTACCCGTTAGGCGGATTTTTGTCCCTCTTCTCCTCCCCTAGACCCTGCCTGATTTCCAATGACGTTTACTTCCTGCTGTGCACATGTGTGCCCACTGGTTAATTCTAATTTATTAGAGAGTACGTGTGGTGTTTATTTTCAAGAAGTTTTTTAATTAGCCTAATAATCTGTCATTTAATTGGATTATTTCATTTTCTTACACTGAATATCAATTTTTTGTGTTTAAATCTACCATTTTCTTGATTGCTTTCTATTTGTCTCATCTTCCTATCTTATTTCTTCTCTCCCTTCTTCCTTTCCTAGTAATTATCATTATTACTCACTATTCCTCTCATTCGCTTGTTATTAGTTTGTTATCTCAGAAAATCCATCATGAATCCTTGACTAATTAAAGTCCAATATAAATCAGTACTTTTATCTTTTATTAGGCAAAGCAAGGGCGTTAGAACACCATACCTGTATTTAATCACCTTTTAATAT
>NW_012134858.1:4607990-4610187 GCF_000956105.1 Propithecus coquereli
AAAAAAAAAAAAGTCAAATGAAACAAATCCTCTACATCTTTCCCATGAATGAGAGTGGGCTAGGTCTCACAGTCCATATTACACGGTGCTAACAGCACCAGGATCCAACTTCCAAGACCCGGGGCTGTAGCCCTTCTCCGCTCCTAAACTGCATCCTGCTCCTCAGCCGTGGCCACCCCTTGGCCTGGATCACATCTCTAATTAACTTTGCAGATTGCAGTTCTACAGTGAGTTCAGCCTGGCCCTTTATGATCCCTACATCTTTGGCCCCCAGAATGCTCTTTGGGCGGTTCACACACTTAAGTTTGTGTAGATGTATCTTTATTTTTATTTTTTTTCTATAACTAGACATGGCATATTAGAAGCTTGAGGTTAAAAATACAACATTCAACTCAGGACTAGCCACCACCTCACTCAGACTTGTGTCTGGGCTTCCAAAGTCTTGTGTGTGTCATGATTTTAGGGTGGAGTGGAAAGCAGGGTGTGCAGGCAGTTGTCTACAACATGCTGCAAGCACTCAGACTCCATGCCTCGTGTTCGATTCTGGTTCCACACGGGTAACTGCAGTCTTTGTGTCCCCCGTCAGGCTCCTCACCCTGCAGTTCTCCCTCAGCTGCTTTTCCCTGGATGGAAGATATTTTGGCTGTAACCTCGTCACCCCAGTCTTGGGACATCCAGCCCTTTACCATGACCACGTTACTCCTGGTGCAGAGGGATGCATTTCTTGGCCAGAAAGTGCTACATTGAACTCCGACACTCTTTCAGGGCTGTCTACATAGACACTCCTGTAGCCATTTCTGCTCCAAATTTGATCACTTTCCTGGGCTACATCTTAGGAAACAGGCAGGGCCTCACTTGGAATTTTTGTTTTAATCCTACGAGAAGTGGCATTTTTACCCAAAAGTTTAACTAAATATATCCCCAACATCTGCTTTCTTCTGACAAGTCAATTCTCTTTTCTCCTCCATCTTTGACATCATCATTTCCAAAGTCATCCCAATGAGTCTTAGAATCTAACCTTCTTTCCATTAAGATTTTGAAAATTCACATGTGAAATCAAGAATTGATGGATGGGATGTGTGTGTGTGTGTGTGTGTGTGTGTGTGTGTGTGTGTGTTAAAATAGCACATTTGCTTTTATATAACTTCAGATTTGGTTTAATAATAAGCATTCAGAAATTTTTGCTCCTATGTTCCTCAGAGAGATTGTCCTTCTTTGCAAATTCCTCGTCAGATTTTGTTATCAAGTTATCTTGATCTTATAAAATGAGTTGGGAAGGATTCCCTCTGATTCTCTTAGGTAGAAAGTTTATTTAAGATTTGTGTTACTTCTTTCACAAGCGTTTGGCAAATTTCATTGGTCAGAGTGTATCAGCCTGAAGTTACTATTGTGTTATTCAGTGAGAAGATTTAATTTCTTTAATAGATATAGGGCTATTCAGATTATTTATGCCTCCTTGTGTCAGGTTTGGCTAAATTATATTCTGCAGGAATTTATTTCAGCAAAATTTTAAAAATCATTTGTCAAAAATCGTTGATAGTGCCCTCTTATGATCTTCTTAAAGTGTTTGTAGATTCTGTAATTATGGTTTTCATTTCTCATGGTGGAGTTTACGCTATTCATCTTTTTTTGCCTATTCATTCCATCTGGGAGTTTATCAGTTCTTTTAGTCTTTTCAAATAACGTTTGCCTTTGTTTATTCTCTGTATAACAGGCTTATTTTTGACTGTAGTATGTTTACTCTAGTCCTCATTGTGCTCTACCCTCTACCTTCCTTGAGTTTACTTTGATGCTTTCTTTGAACTTCTTGAAATAAAGGCCTTACCTATATTCTATGTGTTTAAGGTTATAAATTTCCCTTTAATCACAGCTCTAGACATGTGTCACAAATTTAAATACATAATATTTTTATTGTTATTCAGCTCATTTTTTTGTTTTAGTTCCAATATTCATGTCTTTTTCTACTCATGGATTATTTAGAAATACACTGCTAATTTTCAAACATATGGGATATTCCAATTGTCTTTTTGCTACTGACTTCAATTCAGCTGACTCCCGTCAGCTCAGAGAAAATATTTTATAATCTCTCTTTTTTTTGTATTTGTATTCTCTTTGCTGCTGCATCATTGAAATCATTATTTACAAAGGCATTCCAATGAATATCAGCATCTAAACCTTATTTCCATTATGGGTTTTG
>NW_012134858.1:4610237-4613249 GCF_000956105.1 Propithecus coquereli
GAGGCAGAAGGATCCCTTGAGCCCAGGAGTTTGAGGTTGCTGTGAGCTAGGCTGATGCCACGGCACTCTAGCCCGGGCAACAGAGTGAGACCCTGTCTCGGAAAAAAAAAAAAAAATACATTTCTGGTTAAATCATGTGGGTTCAGAAAGAAGAGGAGACAAATAAATAGGCAAGTTTGCTACGTCTTCTCACCGTATGCCTGTGAGGTGGGACTCTCATCCCCATTTCACAGATCAGAAACCTGAGCTCATGGGTTCGATCCGATGCTGAATCCCCAGGGTCTACTTCTGTTCCCCACACGGTGGCCCAGGTGGGAGCATCAGCCCAGGATGGGGCAGACGTCAGCGAAAGGCCCTGACAAAGGAAAGGCCCAGCAAAGAGCACTGCTGTCAGGAAATCGCAGAGGCACCGCAGTGTGGGAGAAGGATCAGACTTGTTCCTCCCGGAGCCCGGAGCAGGAATGACACTGAAAGCTTCCAGGGGCTGGGTTTCCATTCATTCACTGACAAGGAAACTGCCGGACCTTCTGAGCTCTTATAGACAGTGGGCTGGCTTCTTCAGTAGCTGGCTTTGTGGAGATGAATAAACACAGGAAAGAAATAATCTCATCAAGGATGTTGTAGGAGAAATGTAATCTACAGTTAGATAACTGTGTCTCTTGAAGTCATTTCCAAACCTGAGGTCCTCTGACTCTGTGTTTCCACTCCCAATGTCTTACTTTCCTCATCTTCAAAATTAGAGAAGTTGAATTAAAGCCTAAACAAATGGCTGGGAGTAGTGGTTCAGTCCTGTAATCCTAGAATTTTGGGAGATTGAGGCAGGACGATCACTTGAGACCAGGAGTTTGAGATCAGTCTGGGCAACATAGCAAGACCCCCGTCTCTACAAAAAATTTAAAAAAAAAAATTAGCCAGGCGTGATGGTGCCTGCCTGTAGTCATAGGTACTTGGGAGGCTGAGGCAGGAGGATTGTCTGAGCCCAGGAGTTCAAGGCTGCAGTGAGCTATGATCATGCTACTGCACTCAGCCTGAGTGACAGAGTGAGACTCTGTCTTAAAAGTCTAAATAAATGATTCAAATTTTATAGCTATATGTGTGTATGTGCGTGCCCTAAAATAAAGCCTACACTTAAGTATAGCTTGTGAATACTCCACATTACACAGCTGTATTTAGCAAGCTAGCCACATGTTACTAGAAGAAAGGATAAATAGATTGTATTTCTCTAGCAGTGATTCGTTGATTAATAAAAAAAACAATGGATAAGAGAAAAGAGAAGAAAAGCATTACATTATTTAGATTGATCAAAAATGATGATGAAGGATGACGTTCAGAGCTGGTGGTCTGAGTTTTCCTTAGAGGATGCCTCTTATTTTCACAGTAAAAATAGCCACTGTATAATAAAGATAACCAAAATGAAGACAGCCACTTTGTGCTTTCTGTTAATACTTTCCATGTATGTACTACGTGTTTCCCCCAGTTAATCTGCACAACAAATTATCATTAATAGTTATTATTCCCATTACACAAACAGAAGAAAATAAAGTTTACATAAGACAGATGGTGTGCCCACGACTCCACAGCTAGTGATTCAGGCTAGTGAGTCCTTGCTCCTTCTACTGTGCTCTGCCTGGGGATAATCAGAGAAACCATCACCCAATGAGTTAACATGTTACTTACTCTCATAATTTCATGCCAAATTATCTTTCAGATAATGTGGCCCTGTAAAGGAGATGGCATAATCTTTGGTAGTGGATGCCCTCTGCCCATCTCTGAGTCTGCAGCATTCTGTCCTCTTTGATACGGGAGCCCTGGGCCCTGCAGCCTGCCTTCCCCACCGAGCACTCTGCCGAGAACCCTCTGTACCCCCAGAAACTGCCAAGTCCCCCTCCACGCTCAGACCCTGATAAAGAAACCTCAACCTAGATTCTTTCTGCGCCACTGGTTTACTCTTGCACAGAACCACCTTCCCTGAGCTTCCTGGCAACATGATCTGTCCTTAGCTATAGCACCTCAAAAGGTTTGAGACAAGCATATCCTTTTTTTCTCAGAAAATTATAATAATTCTGCTTCACACTGACATATGCTGTATTGACAAAGGGCCGCAGGCCTTTCTCTTCCCAAAACTTTCAAAACAGAAGGTCTCTGTCCAAAATAG
The DNA here is from genome assembly GCF_000956105.1 of Propithecus coquereli. Classification (NCBI taxonomy): domain Eukaryota; kingdom Metazoa; phylum Chordata; class Mammalia; order Primates; family Indriidae; genus Propithecus; species Propithecus coquereli. The sequence goes on from NW_012134858.1 coordinate 4,612,393, forward strand.
AAGTGAATGTTACACTGTTTCCATTAAAGAAGGAAACAAGAGGAGCCTCAGAGCCACAAACGTTCTATTTCCAAGTTCAGAGCAAACAAAAAAATATGTCAGCCCAGAGGGAATGGATTCGGTGGGAAGGGGAGTGAGACATGCAAACTATATTCTATGTTTAAATCCCAACATATGGGCTATTCCTATTTTAGGATGACAAATACTGACTTCCATATTTTGATAATTAATGATATACAAAGAGGAGCCAAACTCCTTTTGAGGTCCCAGTAGACTATCCCAGTATCAGTAGTTTGGGGACCGTGTGCCTGTTTTGTAGATCAGATTTGAAGAAGTCAGTTGGCATCGCCCAAGGTCACCCAGCAAAGCCGAGTATAGAGGAAGAGTTAAGCACATGACCTTGTTTCTCCTAATGAAACTCATTTTCTGGGATCAACCTTTGACAACTTGGTGCATCCCTGAGATGAAACTTGCTAAGATCCAGGGTCAGCGAGGGGCCCCTTTGGGTGCTGGGCTGAGGCTGAGAGGCAAACGCTTCTTAAAGGTGGTGATGGGGTACCGGAGCCCCAGGACGGGAGCAGTGTTCTGTGTGGGCTGAACTCAATGCTGAACAGACCACTGGACCATTTCTATTTTTCGGGCTAATGAAAAAGACATTTTGAAAGTCAAATGAAGGCCGGGCGCGGTGGCTCACGCCTGTAATCCTAGCTCTCTGGGAGGCCGAGGTGGGAGGATTGTTTGAGCTCAGGAGTTCGAGACCAGCCTGAGCAAGAGCGAGACCCCTTCTCTACCAAAAATAGAAAGAAATTAATTGGACAACTAAAAATATATAGAAAATATTAGCCGGGCATGGTGGC
>NW_012134858.1:4617449-4620500 GCF_000956105.1 Propithecus coquereli
TGTGTCCACACATGGTGGAAGGTGGAAGGCAAAAAAATGGGCATAGCTAGTTCTCTCAAGCCTTTTATTAGGTATTATTCCCATCCATAAAGGCAGAGCCCTCATGATTTAATCACAACATAAAGCCCCTACCTCTTAATACTATCACACTGGGCCTTAGTTTCAACATAGAAATTTGGGGGGAGACACATATATTCAAATCATGGCATACTATCTCTGCCCCCCTAAAATTCCTGTCCTTCTCACATGCAAAATACATTCACTCCATCCCAATAACCCCAAAGTCTTAAGTTTTTCCAGCATCTAACTTGTTCTACATCAACTTTAAAGTCTAAGTCCAAAGTTTCTTCTAAATATCATTTAAATCTGATAAGTGTGAGATTCGAAGTATAATTCATTCTGAGACAAATACCCTCCAGCTGTAATCCTATGAAATCAAACAAGTTATGATTCCAAAATATATTGGCTGGACAGGCATAGGATAGACATTGACATTTCATCATTTCATGAGGGAGAAATAGGAAAGAAGAAATGGGTAACAGAGCTTGACCACATCCAAAACCCAACAGGGAAAACATTAAATCTAAGGTTCCAAAATAGTATATTTTGACTTTAAGTCCCACCTTCCACACATTGGGGTAGGGCTTAGACCCCTAAGGCCCTGGGCTGCCCAGCCCCCATGGCTATGCTGGGGGAAGCACTCACAGCTATTCTCAGGGATTAGAGTCAGGTACATGAAGCTCTCCCAGGCTGGAGTTGCATGCTGATGGCTCTATAGATCTGAGGTCTCAGAGAAGCCCTGCTCGCATGGCTCCACTAAGCTTTGCCCTAATACAGGATATCTGTGATAGCTCTGTTTCTGCTGCAGTTCTCTGTCTGAGCCTCAAGGCTTGTTGAGACATCCTTTGACATCTAGGTGGAGGTAGCCATGCCCTCACAGCTCGTATACTTTGCACACCTGCAGAATTGGCACAATGCAGGCATTGCCAAGGTTTACCACTTACATCCTCTGGAGTGGCAGCCCAAGTCACACCTGAATTCATTTGAGCAGCATCTGGGGTGGCCGGAATACAGACAGCAGAGACTTCACATGGTGCTAGGCAGATCTCACAAGTGCCCTACATTAAAACTCTTCTTCCCTCAGGGCCCTGGCACTCTGGTCCTGTGATAGGTGTGGCAGTCTCGAAGACCTCCAAAATGCATTTATAGTCATGCTTCCATTGTCTTGATGAATAGCATCTGGCTTCCTTCTGTCCATACTGATCTCCTCACCAAACACTCACTTGGCCATACCCTTGGTATTGTCTCCTAAACATATCTTTTTAATCTTTATATATTGGCTAAGAATTTTTCAAGTCTTTAAGTTCTGTTTGAAATTAAGTTTGTAATTATGTAATAAATTCTATCTTTGATTCATCTATTTTCTCATGATTTACTATAAGCCATCAAGAGAAGCCATGCAGCACCCTCAACACTTCGCTTAGAGATTTTCCTATCAAACATCCTATTTCATTGCTCTTAAATTCTGCCTTCCACAAAGTACAAAATCCAGCAAGGTTATTTGCCATTTTATAACAAGGATGTCCTTGCTTTCAGTTTCTAATGAGACATGCCTCATTTCAATCTGAGTCCTCCTCAGATTGGCCTTTACTGTCCATATTTCTACCAGCATCCTGACCACGAGCACTTAGATAATCTCCAAGAAGACTGACACTCTCTGTGCAGCTCTTCTCTCTTCCAGGCTTTCGCCGAATTTCCCTGCATGCTCCCTTCAAAACAATCTAGGCTGTTTCTAGCATGCACCTCCAAACTCTTCCAACCTCTTCCCACTACCAGTTCCAAAGTCCTTTGTACATTTTCAGGTATTTATTATAGCAACAACCCAATTCTCAGTGCCAATTTATGCCTTTGTTCATCTGTACTGCTATAGCAAAATACCTGAGACTAGACAATTTATAAAGTATAGAAATTTATCTCTCATAGTTCTGGAGCCTGGGAAGCCCAAGATAAAGACACCAGCAGATTCAGTATCTGCTCAGGGCCTTTCTCTACTTGCAAGATGGCACCTTGAAGCTATGTCCTCACGTGGCAGAAGGGGTGAACCATGTGTCCACACAAGGCGCAGCACGGAAGGGCAAAAAATGGGCCTAGATAGTTCTCCAGAGTCCTTTTGTAAGGGTACTAATCCCACTCATGAAGGCAGAGCCCTCGTGATTTAATCACCTAAGACGATTTAGCCACCCTCTTAAAACAATCACACTGGGTCTTAAGTTCCAACATATGAATTTTGGAGGGATATATATTTTCATACTTAGCAATATCTGAGGGATATTTACAATGGACATAAAATTTTAAGTTGACAGAATTTTTATTTTCTTTCAGCACTCCGAATACAGAATTTCATTGTCTTCCCTTTTCCATTTGATTTCATGTTGAGAAATCATCTGTTAGCCTCATTATTGCTCCTTTAAATTAATACATCTCTGCAACACCCACTCCAGGCTGCTTTTAAGATATTTCTCTTTGTCTTGGAATTGCTGTTTTACTATTATGTGCTTAGATATGGTCTTCAAAATGCCTCTCCTGTTGGTTTTTCAGCTTCTTGGATATGTGGCTTTATATTACTTGGCAGTTTGTGGAAAATTCTAGGTCATTATCTATGAAAATATTGCTCTCCCACATTTTATCTTTTTCTCCTCTCCTCCTGGGAGTCCAATTACACATGTGTTATATCCTTTCACTGTATTTCATATGCCTTTTATTCTGTTTTCTGTATTTTCTTTATTTTTACCTCTTCATTTTTCAATGTGAATATTGTCTTCTGATCTATGTTTCATTCACAAATTCTTTCTTCACTTGTGATCAATTCGCTATAAACCCAAATATGATGTTTTTTACTTCAGAATATTATGGGGGTATAAACACTTTGGTTGCATAAATTGCCTTTGCACTGCCCGAGTCAGAGCTACAATTGTGCCCATCCCCCAAACAGCATGCAGCACACCTGTTAGGTGTGAATTTACCCATTCCCTCCTCCCCCCTCCCACCCGC
>NW_012134858.1:4622875-4625301 GCF_000956105.1 Propithecus coquereli
AAAGCCTCAAGATATAACACACCTATTAGAATGGCAAAAATCCAAAACACTGATAACACCAAAAGCTGCGAGGATATGGAACAACAGACACTCTCATGTGCTGCTCACGGGAACACACAATGGTGCGTCCGCTTTAGAGGATAGTTTGTCAGTTTCTTAGAAAGCTAAATATAGGCTTACCATAGGATTTAGCCATTGTGCTTCTAGATGTTCACTGAAATGAGTTGAGAACTATGTTCACGCAAAAGCCTACACACAAGGTTTATAGCACCTTCATTCATAATTTCCAAAACTTGGAAGCAACCAAACCATCTTTCAATAATTCAGCAGATAAACAAAGTGTGGTACATGCACATAGTGGAATATTATTTAGTAATAAAAAGAAATGAGCTACCAAGTAGCGAAAAGACATTAAGAAACCTTAAATGCATATTGCTAAGTGAAAAAAGACAGTCTAAAAGTTTACGTACTATGTGATTCCACCTATGACATTCTGGAAAAGGGAAAACCACAGAGACAGTAAAAGGATCAGTGGTTGCCATGGGTGTGGGGTGAGGGGTGGATACGCAGGTGTTGCACAGGGTATTTTAGGGCAGTGAAATTATTCTTGAGGATATTATAATGGTGGGTCTATAACATGCATTGTCAAAACCCACAGAACTGTACAAAGAGTTAATTCTGATGTAAACTTTGGGTTTTAGTTAATAAAAAGGTATCAAGATCGGTCCACCAATTATAACACACGTACCACACTAAAGCAAATGTTAATAATGGGAAACATTGGGGCTTAGGGCTAGAGGGAGTACGTGGGAACTCTGTCCTCTCAGAGCTATTTTTCTATACACCTAAAACCGCTGTCAAACATAGTCTTTTAAAAAAAATGCATGAAAGACTTGAACAAACACTTCACCAAAAATGATATAAGGGTGACAAATAAGCTTATAAAAACATGTTCACTCATATTATCCTTTTGGTAAATGTAAAATAAAACAACAAAGAGGTATCAATGCACACCTATAAAAAAGGTTTTAAAAAGTATGGGCAGTACCAAGTGTTAACAAGGATGTGAAACAACTGGGAATCTCAAACATTGCTGGTGGGAAGGCAAATGTTTCAGACACTCTGGAAAACAGTTTGACAGTTTGTTATGTAGATAAACATACACACAAAGTATGATTCGACAACCTCACTTCTACTTTTCTACTCTATGGCAGTGTTTCTAAACATGTTATTCATTACCACACCAGTAGCAAATCTTTTTAAACGTTTTTGTTAATTATCTCACCATGAAATTTTAATACTACAGATACGCTGTTTATCTGTTTATGTATTGTTTGCATATCTGTGCTTTATGCATAAAAGGAATAGTATATATTAGGGCCCCCGAAGTAAATTTTTGCCCCTTGGGGGTATAATAATCTTCTTATTGGGAATGTACATTCTAAGAGTAACAAAAATTTATATTCATAAAAAAATCATTTTATGAATATTCATAGCAGCTCTATTCACAATTGGCAAAAGCTTAAAATAATACAAATTCTCTTCAATGGATTAAAAAGAAACTACGATACAACTACTTCATGAATAGTAGAATGCTATTCAACAGTAAAAAGGAGCAAACTATTAATATACTCAACAACCTGGATTAAACTCAAAGGTATTATACTGAGTGACCTAAACCAGTCACAGAAGGATACATATTACATGGTTGAATTTCTACGGCAGTCCCAAAAGGTAAACTTTGAATGGCAGAGAATACATCAGCAGGTGCCAGGAATTACTGGTGGAGTTAGGGATGTGTCCACAATGGCACAAGGGAGTGTTTCAGGACAAAACTATTCTGTTTCCTTTTTGCACTGGTGGGTGCAAAAATCTATACATCAAAATGTACAATGACAAGGTCAATTTTCCTGTATAGTAACTAAAAACATAAAATTTTGAAATGAACAGGCAATAATACACAAACAAAACCTCAGAAAATACATTGCTAACCGACCTATTCAATAAGAAATAGTAATGGAAAGTCTTGAGACAAAGGGAACATATCATTTGGAAATTTGGATGTAGAAAAATAAATGAAGATCATTGGAAATGGAATAAATAATGGTAAAGTATAATTTATAGTTTTTATTTATTTTTAATTGCAGAAGATAATTGATTTTCTAGGGTAAAAATAGTATCAATGTATTATGTGTTTATAAAATATATAAAAGTAAAATATATGGGAACAATATTACAAAGGACAGTGAAGGAAGTGGGAACATACACTTTCTTAGAAGACCCTCATACTAGATGTGAAGCAGTAGTCTGTTATTTGAAGGTAGACTCGGATTAATTAAAAATGTACATTATAAACTTTTGGATAACCCCTGAAGTGTTTTAAATACTATAAATAATAAGTAACTAGAGAAAATAAAGTTCTAAAA
>NW_012134858.1:4626726-4685229 GCF_000956105.1 Propithecus coquereli
CTCTTCCTTACAGAGAATTTCAATTAATACACATAGAAGAATGAGGGAGATGGAAAATCGCCACTAGAACACCACAATAATAAACGCTACACACAAGAGCCATTGATAATTGCTGGATTTAGTGAATGAGATATTTGCATACCTTCAAAGTATACGCCCCAATATGTTTATTAATTACTATGGTAGCTTTAACATGTGCTCACAATTTCTTTGATACTTCTCCTTCCAGTAGGTGGAGCTACATTCGTCACCTCTTAGGTGTGATTTGGACTTAGTGAGTCACATCTAACAAATAGCATAAAGAAAGGGAAAAATATCTTTACAATAGAGAAAAGTGGCAACCATGACCTTAACCAAGCAATTGAGGTTTACGTCACCAGTCACGTGGATACTGTGTGCTCCAATAATGGTGCAGTATAAAAGGCCGTCGCCTTTCAGGTATTCTTCCCCGCAACGCATAACCTCAGTCAAATCACAAGAAAACGCCAAACATAAATCAGGGAACATTTTACAAAATATCTGACGAGGACATTTCGCAAGTGTTAAAGTCACCAGGACAAGGAATCACTGAGGAATGATCATAGAGTGTACTAAGATACATGACAACTATATGCAATGCACAAACCTGGAGCAAGAACAAGAAAAAATAACATTGGTCAAAAAATTGAGGAAATCTGAATAGTCTGCAGTTTAGTAATTAGTATTTTCCCCACGTTAATTTCTTAGTTTTAATAACTGTACCACGGTTATGTAGAGACGTTAACAATTAGGAGAAGCTAGGTGCAGGGTATGTTGCAAAGATCTTCGCAAGTTTTCTGTAAGTCTGAAATTATTTCAAAATAAATTGAAGAAAAAAACAATACAGAGTCTGATAATATTCTATCATGGAAATAAATATCCGCTAGGTAAATGGCCTGTTTCATCATCCCATTTTGAATTATCGCAAACCTTCAGTCAATCCTAGCAGTGCAGATGTCCTAAGAGGACAAAAATTCTCTCCTCACCATCAGTTGCTCTGCAGTGACAACAAAGTTGAGAGAGAATCAGTTTGTTATGTCTTTTACCTGGCTGGTATAGTTTGGTTCCTGTAAATGTGAATCATAAGTCTCACCAATTTAAAAATAAAAAAGTCAGTCTCACAATCATTTGTCACATTTTTCATGCCATTTTGCTGACTGTCTCACAAAACAGAGTAACTTTTTTTCTCCTAAATCTTCTAATAGCCATTCTCTGTGCAATCAATCACACACACGCGACACATGAGAAACAAGCCTCACTAAAACAATTTTGTTTTATATTACTGCAAGGCACTGTATGATTTATGGTTTAAATAGTGTGTTTATATATATCTATATATGTGTGTGTATATATATATATTTACGTACTGAATTGTATACTTTATTGTGTGTATGCTTTTTGTTTTACTTATGATTTATCCTACAATTAACATTTCCCAATACATGTAGACAAATACTGTGGTCTTTCTGTGACTCATTTTCTGAGTCTGGCAGGATCCCAAACCCCGTATATCCATGGTAGTATAAAAGAGCTCTTCCCAAAATCTGTTGAAAGGAAGATTGTTCTCTTATGAAGGTCTCAGATCAAAGGAACCCATGATCAAATTAATATGAAAAATGTTACATTCTATATTTCTTTCTTGGATATTTCAAGACACATTAAAGTCTCTGAAAATACCAATGAAAAAGACGATTGTTTAACAAAGACATGCTCAAATTACTTGCTCATGTAATTCCTATTAACTGTGGAAGTCATTTTGGAAAACATTATGCTTTAATAAACACAATATATTCTGAAGGACAAACTGGAATGCGACTCTTTTAAGCTGACTTATAGCACTAGGTGGCCAGTCCTGGCATGAAAGGACATTTCTGACCCTGCAGCTGGATAGACGAACAGATTAGATAGATAGATAAATGACGCTAGAGGAAGGAAGGAAAGAAGGAAGGATGGAAGGAAGGGGGAGGAAGGGAGGAGAAAAGAAAGAAAGGCAGGAAAAAAGAAAACAGCTAATGTTTGAACATATCCCACCAGTATCCTATCACATGGGGAGTGAGAGAATAATTGAAGGAAGATACAAAAGAGTAGAGTCAAGTATTTTGGGTAATGTCTTAAAGATGACAAGGGCAAAAAGAAAAACAAAAGCAATATTTAATATTTATATAAAATGATATGGTACTTCTCATGTATGCTTCCTTTTCTGTATTTCTATAGGATCCTATGATTATTATTATAATGTTTACCACCATTCTTTATGAACATTTATTTACCAATATCTCTTTTGCACTCATGTAAGTAATAACATCATATTCATAATTATAACATGGGTAACTAGTAATCATCTAGCACAGAGTTGCCGATCAATAAATAAGGCTTAAATCAATGAAATTTATAAAAGCACCTTACCTAGAGTTAAGTCTTACAGCAAATGTGCATAAAGAGGTAGGTTTAGGGACAAATTTTTAATAATAATAATAGTATGCACTGGAAATGTTCACAAAAGAAAAAAAACCCTGAGTTTTTTAAAGAAAATAATGACAATGAAAGTTGTCAAAATGAATTGTAAGTCCACAATATTACTATGTTTTAAAAAATAAATATCCAACGGAATAAATCTGAAAAAGAGGGATTACCTGAAAATAAAAGTAAGAAGGAAGAAAGGAAATGCAACAGTAATTTCAGAAAAAATGCTTAATTTATAATGAAATACAACTGATAGCATATATTGATTAATCTGACCTTTTTATGTAAAAGAATTTTTATAAAATGTTAAAAATCAAAATTACCAAAATTATTATTAAATGAAGTAGAAAACCTGGTAAGTAGATAACATGAAAAGTGGCTGATAATTTGTTCAACAATGACCCAAGAGAAGCCTTAGGTCTTGTCATTTTAAAAATGAGTTCTTACAAACATTCAGCAGCAGAGCATTTCCATACAATAGAGAAAAAACTAAAACACTGATCAAATAAAGTGAACCAATTTAATTTATAAGGAAAATATAATGCTGATATTAAAATATACCAGGATAATGCAAACAGAAAATTACAGATCAATCAATATAGATTAAAAACGTTCAATTCTTTCTTCATTTAAGTCAATGGCTCACTATTAATAAAACATTTCCACTATGACCAAATAAGGTTGATCATTTAAACACAAAAAATGGTTAAATATTGGGAATTTTTCTGTAACAAAACACTAAATCAATTGGTCAAATTAGAAAAACGAAGCAAAATAAAACTCATCTCAATAGAAATCAAAAAGCCTTGTTAAATTATAAAACTCTTTCTAACAGGTGGTATCTGCTAAGGGCCAATATTCAAGATGATAGTTAAGAGTGAAACAATAAAGTTGTTTTCATAAACACCAGGAATCAAATAAGAATGGCTATTATCATTTTTGCTACCTAATACTTTTAATGTGTAATCAAGTTGCTTATGTAGTAACAACAAAAATAATGATACTCTCATTTTGAACTATTTCTTGAATATTTACTACTTTCCAATTTTAGTTCTTAATACTATTATTTCATTAACATGTCATGTATTTATAAGATTTATAGATGAAAAAAGAGATGGTGAGATGGCCCCAAAATCTGGCAATCCTGATTTCAAACACAAGCTTTGCAGGGAACTAGCTCTATGATTTTGGCAGAGGTAAATGAACAAAAAACAGACAATTCATAAGAGAAATACAAGGCCAGGCATGGTGGCTCACGCCTGTAATCCTAGCACTCTGGGAGGCTGAGGCAGGTGGATCATTTGAGCTCAGGAGTTCGAGACCAGCCTGAGCAAAAGCGAGACCCCGTCTCTACTAAAAATAGAAAGAAATTTGCCAAAAAATTAAAAATAGAAAAATTAGTCGGGCATGGTGGCGCATGCCTGTAGTCCCAGCTACCTGGGAGGCTGAGGCAGGAGGATCACTTGAGCCCAGGAGTTTGAGGTTGCTGTGAGCTAGGCTGACGCCACGGCACTCTAGCCCAGGCAAGAGAGTGAGACTCTGTTTCAGAAAAAAATAAAATAAGAGAAATAGTAACTGTTAAACATTATAAGCAAGCAATGAAAACAAGTTCATCTTTGCCAATAATCAAAGAAATGTACACTAACACAACCAGTATTTGCTTTTCACTTATGAAACTGGCAAAATATAAATAAGATAAATACCTGATCCTAGGAAGGATAGGAAAATGTTTCCTCTTGTATAATGAATGTGGTGATGAAAATGAGAACAGAACACTTCGGGGATTAAAAATGGCAGTATGAGTTAGGAAGCATAAATAGTTTTTTAGTTCTTGACAAGATTAAAAAATTGTCCATTACGTGGGAAGAAAACTATTCTATTAAATAGGTTCCTTCATATGTGGTATTCAAGTAGTGAAAGATACAAAGCAATCTACTGTTTTGGAAATAATGGAATGGTTGAGTAAGTTACGGTTGATCCACCAAATTGAATTCCATATGCAACTGTTAAAATTATATTTTCGAAACCATGTAGGAACATTGATATACATTAATTTTAACTGAAAATACAGGTACAAGAGAAAATGAACACTATGATTGTAACAAAGATATTTGCACATGAAACCTCCCATTACATTGGACATAAAACAATTAACCAACGATGCCCTTGAGCTGTGCAATGGTGGAGTGCAAAAAACATGAGTGCTCTGCGCAGGGAGAATCTGTTTTCATATCAGCCTCTGCCCGCAAATGTTGGAAAGCACTGCTTCCATTGCCAAAGCTGTAGCAGAGTGCTGATGATGCCACAGACAACTCAGAGATAGGTCGCTCACTTTAACGCGAAAGAGGTCTGCAGCTTCTAACAAGAAGAGCAGAAAGCCAGCAGGCAAACTGTAGGGAAGCCAAGCCTTTTAGGCACAGTGTGACAGAAAGAAAGAGAGAAAGAAGGAAGGAAGGGAGGAAGGAAGGGAGGAAGGGAGAAAGGAAAGAAGAGAGGGAGGGGAAAAAAGAGGCTGAAAGTTGAGCAAAGATTAAGAACTGAAGGATAAATCCTTGAAGTAAACCTCTTCTATTATCCTGGGTGGAGCTAGAGCCCATACTTCGAAGTGAAATATCACAAGAATGGAAAAGCAACACATGTACTCGCCGTCAAATTGGTACTAACTGATCGACACTTAGGTGCTCACACGAAAATAACATTCATCAGGTGCCAGGTAGGTGGGAGGAAGTGGAGGGGATGGTTAAACTCATAACTAATGAGTGCACAGGGCACTGTATGGGGGATGGGCATGCTTTTAGCTCTGGCTTGGGCAAGACAAAGGCAATACATATAACCAAAATGCTTGTACCCCATAATACTCTGAAATTTAAAAAAAGAAAATAAATAAATTGAAAAAAAAAGTTCAATTAAAAGTACAGCACCAATATGGGACCCAAAAGAAGATTTTCATTACATAGAAGATGAATCCAGATGGAACAAAATTTTTCATTAGTTAACTGATTGAGAGTTAATAACAGCTCCTTGGTGGCAATGAGGCTGGAACCTGAGGACTGAACCTACAGGTAAATATAAGTAGAGATGCATCTCTGCAGACTGAATTTCCTGGAGTGAAAGAATCCAGTGTCTTTTGGATGGAGGTGAGTTGAGTTGTATACATACGGAAGAATTGCCACCTATGCATATGTGTTTGTGTGCATGTGCACACATTATCTTCTTTTTAAGCAGTAGAACACAGAAGACCAAGATGGGCATTTGACGAAGAATGAGTTTCCGCTTGAGCAAGTCGGAGATTGGAGCCACTGTGTTTTGGCATGAACGTTCATGTGAACCCAGTTTTGCGTCAGGAGTTGGTAAAATGTGAGCATATTAATTTCAAAAGTTAGAATTCCAACATATGTAGTTTTTGTTCCGGTTGCCTAGTGCTTCATAGTAAATACCCCAACATGTAGTGGCTTAGAACAGTAACATTTATTTGCTCATAGATCCATAATTTGAGCAGGGGTTGAGAAAGTTAGGCTCCCATAAGCATCACCTGAAGTGACCTCAACGCTGAGAACTGTGCACATGCAAAAGCCTGTTTATTCATATGCTGGTAACCGGTAAAGGCTGAAGATCTTAATTTTCTCTACACACGGTATTTCCACGTGGTCTCTCCCCATTGTGTGTTGGACTTCCTCCTCACACAACGTCTGACTTTTACTTGACCAGAGAGCAAGTGCCCCGGAAGGGTGCGGGGGGGGGGGGGGGCAGAGAATTAGGTAGAGGTCATATTGCCTTTTGTGACCTAGCCTGGGAAGTCACACTGGTCACACTGGCATTATTAATTCTATTAACTCAGATAGTTATGAAAGTACACCTGCTTCTTGTATAAGAAAGACACCTGCACCCGAATGTTTATAGCAGCACAATTCACAATTGCAAAGATGTGGAAAATGGAACATAAGCTTTTGATGGAGGAGTATCAGTTTCACACTATAAGAAAAATATGTTGAATCAGACAAATATCGGTGCTTCCACCTCTGGAAAATACGATCTGCTACAGTCCATTCTCTGGCAACAATAATCCTACTCTCTCACATCCATAATACACTCATTTGTCTCCCCCAAAACCTTCAAGTCTCATCTCAAAAAGGCACTATTTCAAAATCCATGTTCTTAGCATCTGAATTATGTCCAGTTGCCAATGAGATTCCCCGAGTGAAATTCCTCAAGGATATCTCTTCAAGTAGAGTTTCTTTAGATCTGAAGACTTGCAAACTAAAAAGACAAGTTATGTGCCCCTCGCACACCCAGAATACAACGGTGGAACAGTCACTGGTTAACTGCTATGGACCTTCTTGTTCAAGGAGGAGAAAATGGGAGTTTTATAGCGGTTACTGCTCTGCAGCAACTCCGAAATCCAGCTGGACAACGATGCTGGTTACTGGATTGGAACTGAGTTCTAGTGCCTGGAAATGATTCTCCCTGGTTCTCATGTCCACCCATCGACCTCCTCGTTTTCTTCCTGAGTCATCCCTTTTACCCATAGCAAATGGCTGGTATTTATAGCTGTGCAGTTTTTCAGACTGTTTGCTAATAGTGTTAATTTGGAGATCCAAAGGCCTATTGTCATTTTGTATTGTCTTTATCTTTTCAGTTCAAACTGATAAAATCCTTTTTAAACTTTGCGGGTTTTTTATGAATTAATGTATAATAAATTTTAATAGAGAAAGAGCCACATTTATGAATCTATTCAACAAAAGCTTTTCTCTGCTTTAGACTTTCTATCTATATCAACCATGGGGCATGACTCTCACAAGGCCTTTTGTTGAATGGAGAGCTGTGGAAGGCATGCCTTTTATCCGACTAAACGGCCCTCTGAGACACTACCTTAGAGTTTTCTGAAGTCTTATTAAAGCACCTTATATTCCTACCTGGAATTTATCTTTTCTCTTAAGCCCTTTCAATAATTTGAAATTAGTAAACTGGGAATGAAAAGTTTTATTTTCAAACCCCTTAAGTACTGACTCTGTTATATTTAACAATTATTTCTTCAGCTTGTCTCTCTTCTTGTATTTTATTATAAGAGGGTTAAAGAAGCCAGCTAACACCTTCAGCACTTGTCCTGGAAATTTCTTTAGCCCATCCAGTTCCTTAGGCTCATAGTCTACCTGCCACATTATGACCCTTGACACTGTTGCTAAACTTCCTGAAGCTACTAGAGGATCCCATTTCCCTAAGTTTTCAAAAGCATTTTTTCCACTCTAAGCCCTCACCAATAGCCTCCAAAAGGGCCACGAGACTTCCTGTAGGTCCTTCCAACTACTGCTGTCACTTAGTCACAAAGCTATTACCACAATTTCAGCTTTCGCTCATGGCCGCATCCAACACCCAGGTACTAATACCTGTACCAATTAGTTTGTGCTGCATGACAAACCAACCCAAAACATAGAGGCTTAACATAATAACATTTACTGGGTCATGAATCTGCAAATCTCCACAGGGCTCAACAAAGGAAGGCTGCCTCCACTCCGTGTTACCTGGGTGGCTCAAGGATTGGAGGCTGGGATCTACAACAGGCTTGTTCACTCACACATCTGACATTTGATGTTATCATCTGGGGCCTCAGTTTCTGGCACAGCATGGTGACTGGCTTCCCCCAGAACAAGCATCCCAGAGAGAGAGCTAGAACCAGGAAGAAATTGTTTCACCTTTTGTGACATGTCCTTGATTACCATGAATTGTCACTCCCACCAATTCTATTGGTCGTAGCAGTTACAAAGTTCACCCAGGTTTAAGAGAAAGGAACGTAGACTAACACTGCCAAAGCAGGACAGTTAACCCATCATTGTAAGAAGCGTCTGTGAGATGGGATATATACTAATGGGAAATATATATTTGGGAAACATAATATATTTGGGAAATATAATATGGGAAGTTCTCGCTATAGTAAGCAACACATTATCGTATATATACAGATACGTACACACACACACACACACACACCGAGAGAGACAGAGAATAACAGATAAAAATATAGATGTATAATTAAAATAGAGTAGCTAGAACCTTACAACCAGAAAAAAATGCATGTACAAGGAATTTTATTATTATTTAAAGGCTATGGAGTTAGCAAATTAACTTACTGCCAAAGTGAATGATGTTGCTATAACTTTGGATATCAAATCAGAGGTAGTAATGCCGTTCATGGATTCATCCTCCAATTGCTATTGAGTAAACAAAGGTTGAATTGTGCATTTTCCTTGACAACTCCATTCATCCCAAGGGAAGCTTTCTCTATTAGTCCTCAGCAGTGTTTCAAAATCAGGCATGTTCCACTCCTACTTAAATAAACACCGTCACCAAAAGGCACCCTATCACCCGCTCTGATTTTTCTTCGTGACTATTGGCAATTGAAAGGTCCACTGGACATTTTTGAGGCTTGCCTTTTGTAAGGAATGACAATATTGCAGCCAATTTATTTGGCTTTTAATTTGACGTAATTATGTAGTAACCAAGAAAGCATGTACTTTGGAATTAGATCAGAGTCACAATGTGAACCAGCTTTGTGACTATAATCAAATTCCTTATATTTTGTAAGTTTCATATATAATCTGACCATATCTGTCAATATGGAAAAGTTGGTGTGTGGATTAAATGCAATAAAATGTGAAATAACCTAGAGAATTCCTTCACAGAGTGATCGCCTCGCTAAAAGTTACCCGCATGGCTGCTCCCCTCCCTTCACTGTTCTCTTCCTCCCTGCTCCTAAATGTAAATAGGATGCGATTTTCCACCCTTGGGAGCACACCACCATGACTTTCAATTTGTTCCCTCGAGAAGAGTGGGGGACCAGTTGGTAAACAGGTGATATAATCTAGAAAATGATATAATGGAAAAATTACCAAAAAGCTTATAAACCCAAAAGTGGAGAATATTTTAATTACTCTGAATACTACAAAAACCGTCCACTTAAGTTAAAGCTCACTGAATGCGTAGTGAGTTTGTCTAGTGAAGAATGAAGATGGATTAGGGTGGGCCTCCGGCCTGAAGCCTCTGCCCTCAACTCCACTCCTAAATCCTGTGTAAGCCAGAGATTTGAGCAGGTCTCGTGGCATTGCTTTTAGAAAGAACAAGCTAAGCAACCTTCTTTATGACAAAAAGAAAAAAAAGGAAAGAAAAAGTTTCAGTAGTCGTTTACTCCTACTTTAGCATACATTTCAGAAGTAAAGCACATTTAATTTTTACAAGTCTCTATTTTTATTCCAAGAAGACAGATTGTCACAGCATTTTTCTACTTGTAGGGCACCCAAAGGGTTTTGTTTATAAAAATCAATAAGTCCAATGCTCTTCGTTTTTTTTAAGCCAACCTATTTCATCTTTTACCTGTCTGCTGAAGGAAACCATGTATCTTCCTGCAAGCAGTTGGATTTTGCCAACTCTTTGTGGTCCCTTATCAGCCAGCCAAGATTCAAGGTCACCCATTTTAGAGTGTTTCCTTCCTGGCAGAGGTCCTTTGTCCTGTTGAAGGCCCTGAAAGTTGGTAAATGGGCACAGACTATTTTGGGCTGTATGAAATGCAGTTGGTCACCTGGCCCAATGCTCCCCATCTAGCCTTGCTTTGTGTCTGATCATTTGGCATTTTCAGCAGGGAAACGGAGCTTCGCTGGAGCTCATTTTCTCTGCCCCTCCTCTAAAAGGGCCAGGGTAATTTAGTGTGCAAGACCTATGAGGTAAGGTGGTCAGACAGTTGGGACTATTCGCTATAAAACAGCCAACTTCTGCCCAAGATTATGTAATCCACTCACTTCCCCAAATGTCAGAGTACTAAGAAATAACCCAAAATTATTTTCCTAATTCAAACACATTGACGTAAATTTTATAAACTTGTATTTAAGAATTCTCTGGGGTTTTCGGTTAGCTCCATGTTTTACCTTTTTATGTTCTTATTTTTGTCTATTGTCTTTACTAATTTCTCCTTTCTGCTTTTCTTTAATCACTGACTTGTCCTATTCTAGCTTTTTAAATCAAAAGTTCAGTTCATTTATTTACAAAATTTCTTATTTTCTCCAATGCTTTATATTTTTTTCACTTTTTTTTGTTATTTCTGCATATTATGGGGGTACAAATATTTAGGTTACGTTGCCCTTGCCCCCGTCCCCTGTCAGAGCTTCAAGCGTGTCCATCCCCCAGATGGTGCGCATCGCACTCGTTATGTGTGTATATACCCATCCCCTCCTCCCCCCTCCCATCTGCCCGACGCCCGATAAATGTTATTCCTATATGTGCACTTAAGGTGTTGATCAGTGAAACCAATTTGCTCGTGAGTACATGTGGTGCTTACTTTTCCATTCTTGGGATACTTCACTTAGTAGAATGGGTTCCAGCTCTATCCAGGAAAATACAAGAGGTGCTGTATCAGCATTGTTTCTTATAGCTGAATAGTAAGTACTCATACACCACATTTTATTAATCCACTCATGTATCGATGGGCACTTGGGTTGTTTCTTTGCAATTGTGAATTGTGCTGGTGTAAACATTCAGGTGCAGGTGTCTTTTTTATAGAGTGTCTTTAGTTCTTTTGGGTAGATGGCCAGTAATGGGATTACTGGATCAAGTGGTAGATCTACTTGTATCTCTTTCAGGTATCTCCATATCTAATGCTTTATTTTAAGGCCATAAATTACTCAATGTTTACTGTTGTATTAGCCAGCGTTGCGTTCTCCAGAGAAACAGAACCAATAGGAGATTGTGTGTGTGTGTGTGTGTGTGTGTGTGTGTGTGTGTGTACATATACATGGGGGGAGAGAGAGAGAGAGAGAGAGATCGATTTATTATGAGATCTTGGCTCAAATGATTACAGAGGCTAAGAAGTTCCACAATCTGCTGTCTGAAAGCTGGAGACCCAGGAAAGCCTATGGTGATGCTTGAAGGTCTATGATCCACAGAGTCTATGGTGTAGATTGCAATCTGCTATAGTGTGAAGCTTTGTCTCCTCCAAAACGTATATTAAAACTTAATCCTCAATGTGACAGTATTAAGAGGTGGGGCCTTGAAGAGGTGATTGGGTCATGAGGGCTCTGCCCTTATGAATGGATTAATCCATTCATGGATCAATGGATTAGTTGGTTAACAAATTAATGGGTTATCATGGGAATGGGCATAGTGACTTTATAAGAAGATGAAGAGAGAATTTAACTACCATGCTCAGCCCCCTCACCATGAGATACCTTGTGCTGCCTCAGGGCTCTGCAGTGAGTCCCCAGCAGCAAGAAGGCTCTCATCAGATACAACTTCTCAATCTTGGACTTCTCAGCCTTCATAACTGTAAGAAATGATTTCGTCATAAAATCCACAGTGTAAGGTATTCTATTAAATATTAAAAGCAACAGAAAATAGACTAAGACATAATCTGAGTCTGAAGGCCTAAGAACTAAGAGCAGGAGATTGATGTCCCAGCTCAAGCAATCAGGCAGAGAAGAAATTCAACTTTCCTCCACCTTTTTGTTCTACTCAGGCCCTCATGGGATGGGATGAGGACCACCCGTATTGGGGAGGGCCATCTGCTATATTCAGCCCACCATTCAAATGCTAATCTCTTGCAAAAACACCCTCACAGACACCCCCAGAAACAATGTTTAACCAACTATCTGGGCATCCCATGGCCTAGTCAAGTTGATACATAAAATTAGCTATCACAATTTTTTTATATCTAAGTGTTATCTTTGCTATAGATTTTAAATGGTAATTTCCCTCTTAATATTTTATGTAACTCAATAGTTCTCTATAAATGTGCATTTCATATGTTTTACATTTTAGTGAGTGTGATATTTTAGTCATTTTTTGTTGTTCATTCTTAATTGCATTGTGCTTTATTTAATAGATATAGGTTATAAAAAATCAGCTTTTTGTAACTTGTTGAGATTTCCCTTGGGTCCTAATTCATCTATATTTGTAAATGTTTCATATGTGTTATTGAAAATGTACAGTTTTGTTAAATTCAAAGTAATATTTATTTGCTCAAATAAAATTGTTTTCTTATTCAAATTCACAAAACAATGGACAATTTCTATTCAATTCAAATTCTATTTATTCGAACATTTTATTATTCAATATGCCCACACTTATTTTGGTCTACTTATCTGTTCTGTCATTTCTGAGAGAGGTTTAATAAATTCTCTCCCTAGGTTTTTAGCTTTGTCAATTTGTACTCCATGGCTAAACATTTTCCCTTTATATATATATATATATATATATATATATATATATATATCTATGTTGCTAGTGCATAAATATTATTGACTGCAATATTTTCATGGTGGATTATCCCTTTCATCAATATAAAAAATTCTATTTTAAAGCTTTTAGAACTTTTGTATCTTGAATTCTACTTGATCCTGCTTCCTTCATTTTGTTAGCTCTTTAAAAGATCTGTTTTTAGTAGATGAATGTTACCCATTTATATTGATAATTATTATTAACATTTTTTACATTTTCCATTCTATTTAGTGATTTATTTTTGTCCTGAGTCCTCATTACACCTTCTCTGACATTTTGAGTTGTTACATAGTTGCTAATTAATCACATTTTCTTCAAGTATTTTTTGTAGTTATTGTTCATCTCCTCATATGGAATTTATGTCTTTCATTTCTATTTTTTTCCATTTTTCAAGTGTTTATGATGTTAAAACATGTAAAGTTATATTTGTCTGAGTCTTGCTGGCATCGATCCGTATCTATATCACTCTCCTCCCACTTTTGATTCCTTACCCAACAAGACAAAGAACTAAACATATTTATTCCTTTTATTTCGTGTACTGGGTATGAGGTTTTCCATTGGTTGAATATGGTTTCCATTTATGATGCTATAGGTTTTCTTTTTAATGACTGGTGATTATTTCTGAGTGTATTTTTGTATCTGAGTGTTATTTGACCTGCTTGGGAGCACTTTGTAGTCTATGTGATATGTTTAGGGAGAGAGCTGGGATGTACCACCTCTCCCTGTGTATTTCTGGCATAATCCCACCATTTTGACACAAGTGCCCAAACTCACTGCTCCTGTCATGAGCTAGGGTGCCTTGTGGCTTTGCATACACTGCACAGGAGAGATGAATTGTTGTACAGCTGTCAAAAAGCTGGCCTAATTGTGTGTCCTAACTGGTCATATTGCTTAGGTACATTGGGCCTATCTTCTCCCAATATCTTCCATGCTCAGCCTTAGAAACCCTCTGGAAATACCTCTACCATTTTAGTTATCTTGTTCTGTGATTGTTTTTTGCCTGTAGTTTCATTTTCTTTTCATCTAAAACTATCTATTTTATGGGCTTCAGAAATTACTTACAGTTACCTTTCTACCAAAAATAACCTTTTATGTTTTCAGTGACTTTTTGGATTTGTTGCATTTCTTTTTCACTGTTTTTTTGTTGTTGCTGTTGTTAATGTGTTACTGTTGCTGTTATGGTTTAGTTTAGTTGGTTTTTTATTTAATATGGTCCACCATGTGAAGCCACTTTGGGAGAGGAAGTGGTTGGCATAAAGCTCATCCTGCCATCTTGAAATATGAAAATTCTTTTTTTTGCTGGAAAATTACCCATGTCTACAAGTTTGTCATATTCATAGTGTTAAACTTAATAATATTTTATAAATCTAGTTTATTCGTATTTGTGCTTATGCCTCCTGTGCCATTCCTAATGTTTTGTATTGTTCCTTTTTTCTTTTTCTCATAAGTTGAGATTGTTAAAATTATATTTATCTTACTATTTTGATAAGAAAACTGTTTTATTAATTATCCTATCTGCTCATTTGATTGTTTTCTATTCATTCAATTTTAGTTCTTAATCTTGATTAATTCCCTCCTTTTTAGTTCTCATTTAGTTTACTCAATGCATTTTTCTATTGGCTTTTTAATAACAAAAAATACCATTACGCATTTTTATAATCATAAATTTCCTGTCACATATGTTTTAGCATGTAGTTTTCTCATTTTCATATAGTTTTAATTTTAATTCTGATACCAATTTTGTTTCAGAAATTACTTAAGAAGAGTGTCGTAATTACTAAATTATTTTTTATTTAATTTTATGGTTGTTTTACTTTATAAATTTATGAACAATGAAGGAGGCTAATAATATCTTAACTTTCAGAAATTTTGAATGTTATTTAATTTTATAAATGCAAAACAATATATGTTCAATGTAAGAAATAAAATTATCTCTACATAAATGTATTAAATCAAATTATTTTATTTGATAATCCAAATCTCCTTTATCTATGTATGTTTATTATCTACTTAATTTGTTCTTTCTGAGAAAAGTTTTATTAGCATCTTTCACTATAATTTTATGTTATCAAGTTCTGTCTCCTGCAATTTTTACTTTACTTGGCTCCATTTCGTTTGTGCATAAAGAAGTATATATTTAATAATTCTTTACACACAATATTCTTATTCCTATATGATGCATTTGGCTTTGCATTTAGCCTTGTCGTTGTCCATTCGCTCTACTTTCATTTTATTACATTTGCTTGATTTATCTTTGCTAGACTATTTCAAAATTTTCTTTGATAGTTTCATTGGGTATTACTTGAAAATATCAAACACGTTATGCATGTGTATGTGTATTTATGTATAGTACGCTGAAAATCAACATCCTGAGAGAGAATTCTAATTCATTCTGATTTATTGTGTTGACAAAAATATTTGGTTTTATTCTTTCTATCCTAATTCATATTTGCTATTTATTGAACTATTTATTTTTGTTTGTTTCTTTTCTAATCCTTATTCTTGCTAGCTTAGATCAATTTCTCTTCAACATCCACCATTAATTTTTAAACCTACTATATTTTTAAATTACTTCAAATATCCTCTCAACCATAAAAATATTAACTTGCCTCACTTTATTAGTCAATATATTAATATTAAATAATAATTATGTACTTCTAATAAAAATGTTGCTCACCTATTTCTACTTTCCCCACCTTCATAAAAGTGAAGCCATTCAAAGGCTTTTAACTCTCCAGTTTCTGACCATCTCTAACCCTAGCCCCAGTCCCTCAACCTCGCGGGCCAGCTCTTCCCTCATCTGGCATTGCTCACATAGAATGTATAACAGGGACTTTCTTTCTCTAAGCCACTGTAGCCAGTATGAGGGAGAACAAAATGTCCATATGCATTTTCATGTTTTTACATTATTCAGACTTCCCAGGATTTGAGTTTGCTAATCAAAGTCTGGTCTTGCTTGAAAAACTGAATCACAATGGATGGAGAATGTGAACAGAGGCAGAGTTTGTAAAATGTTTTCCAGATACTAGATGTAGAGGAAGAGTGATTCCCTATGGCCCCTGTAAGAAAGCTATTGAACATTAGACCTTGCATGAAGCCTCATTCTCCATAAAGGTGTGACAAAAATTAGAGTGATAGTGGGGTTCGTAGTCTGAGCAGCCCAGGGATCAGGGATTGGCAAACCCTTATTATACTACCAGGATTGCTATAAGCAAAATAATGCTCCTACAAAGATGTCCACATACCAATACCTGGAATCTTGTGAATATTGTATGTTACACGGCAAAAAGAATTAAGATTTCAGATGGAATTAAGGTTGCCAATCTGCTGCCTTTGAAATGGGGAAATTATCCTGGATTGTCAAGATGGGCTCAATGTAATCACAATCGTCTCTATAAGTAGAAGAGGGAAGCAGGGGACAGAAATGGAAATGTGACAATGGAAGCAGAAGTGAGAGTTGTTCAGTGTGAGGAAGACTCAAGCTGCCTGTGCTGGCTTTGCTGATACAGAGAGTCATGAACCAAGCATTGTGGGTAACCTCTGGAAAGTTGAAAGACAAGGAAACAAATTCTCCCTTAGAGGCTGCAGAAGGGAACACAGCCTGGCTGACACTTTTTGGTTTTAGCCTAGTGAGACCAATTTCAGACCACTGACCTGAAAAATGGTATTTGTGTTGTTTAAGTCACCAGATTTGTGGTAATTTGTTACAGTAGCCATAGGAAACGAATACAAAAGTGGAATCACTTTTAGTCTGAAAAATTGCATCCTCTTTCCCATTAACTCTTAAGTCTCCTGCCTCCGTTTCCTTCCTCTCTTACTTCCCTCAGCCCTTTCCCCTAACTTCTACTTTGAAGGTGACCCTATATCCTTCCTCTTCCAATTCCTCCCTCTTTTATCTCATTTCTTCCCCATTTTCTCCCTCTCCATTGGACTATTCCCCAGTTTCTCTTTATTCGTTTTTCCTTCTCCCATTTTTACTCATATTCTATATTTGCTGTTTCCCACATACTTCGCCTTTCTTGGGGGGAGGTAAAATTCAGAGGTGGAAAGAAGGCAGTGTGAGGATATCTGAGTACCCATTGTATACTTTTCTTTTTATTTATTTATTTATTTATTTATTTTTATTTCAGAATAATATGGGGATACAAACATTTTGGTTACATATAATGTCTTAGCCTCGCCCAGGCCAGGGCTACAAGCATGCCCTTCCCCCACACAGTGCAGTCTGCATCCATTAATTGTGAATTTACCCACTCCCGCCACCCTGCTCCCACCTTACCAATACCCAGTGAATATTACTACCATGGGAGCACCTTAGTGTTGATCCGTTAGTACCAATTTGATGGCAAGTACATGTGGTGCTTGTTTATCCATTCTTGTGATACCTTATTTCAAAGGATGGGCTCAAGCTCTATCCAGGATAATATAAGAGGTACTAGTTCACCATAGTTTTTTATAGTTGCATAGTATTCCATGGTATACATATACCACATTTTATTAATCCACTCATGTACTGATGGGCACTTGAGTTGTTTCCACATCTTTGCAATTGTCAGTTGTGCTTCCATAAACATCTGAATGCAGATGTCTTTATTACAGAATGTCTTTTTTTTCCTTTAGGTAGATGCCTAGTAGTGGGATTGCTGGATCAAATGGTATTTCTATTTTTAGTTCTTTGAGATATTTCCAAATAACTCTCCACAGGGGTTGTACTAGTTTGTAGTACCACCAGCAGTGTAAAAGTGTTCCAATCTCTCCACATCCACGCCAACATTTATTGTTTTGGGACTTTTTGATAAAGGCCATTCTCACTAGAGTTAAGTGATACCTCATCGTGGTTTTGATTTGCATTTCCCTAATGATTAGAGATATCGAGCATTTTTTTTGTTTGTCGGCTATTATTCTGTCTTCTTTTGAAAAGTTTCTGTTCATGTCCTTTGCCCATTTATTGATGGGGTTGTTTGATTTTTTCTTGTTGATTTTCTTAAGTTCTACATGGATTCTTTTTTTTTATAATTTAAGGTTTTTATATTTTTTTCCAGAGCCACACCCAAGAGGCCTTGAGCAAGTGGACTTGTACATGGATTCTTGTTATCAGCCCTTTATCATATATCTGGAGCATGCAGATATTTTTTCCCATTCTGTAGGTTGTCTATTTGTTCTAATGATAGTTTCCTTGGCTATGCAGAAGACTTTTAACTTGATCAGGTTCTTGCTACATTGACAAGAACTAGAAAGGAAAGGATTCTAATAAACTCAATTAGAAATGAAAAAGCAGAAGTCACTACAGACATCAAGGAAACACAAAACATTATATCTGAATACTATAAAAATCTATATGCCCAAAACTATAAAACGTGAAGGAAATGGACAAATTCTTAGGAAGATACTTTTCTTTTTAGAAAAGAATATCACTGAGCTTCAGTGCTTGCCTTGAGAAATCAGTGAATGTAAACATCCCAGCAAAGATCCACAGAACAATAGGAACAATGCATGGCTTGCTCCTGATAACCTGACCACATGAAAGAATGAGTTCAGTTGCGATTTGTTCCTACCTACAACTCTTGATCTTACTGAAAAGTGCTAATCCATTGAGGAGTTTCTCAGAGTGGAGCTCTGAAAATGCAAAGATTTATATCCAAAGGTTCTGTATGTTCACAAAAATTGGATAGACTTGATCGAAATTCTGCAAGTTTCCTTTAATTAAAAAAATTAAAATTAAAATTCTACAAAAAACTACACAGGAGAGATTAAAAAACAAACAAACAAACAAACAAAACCAAGATGTGCTAAACTGGATGCTGACTGCGGGGAGATTGCAGCCAAGTTTAAACTTTAATTATAAAATGTTATTTAATTTTAAACAACATTCAGAGTTTGGCCAAGGGGTCAATATGGGGATAAGAGGGAGGACATAAGTGTTCAACCTACCTTTTCCTGTCATTTTATTGTTGCTAATCCCCAGCAGTTTGAAGAATTGCAGAAGTTTCATGTTTCTGAGAAGACCCTAAGCAAAATGCTTAACACGTACATCCCCCAACTGTTAGTAAAGGACAATATGAAAATGGCTTATATTTTAATTCATGTTTTGTGACCCAAGCACTAGGTGGAAGAGGAGCCAGACGGACACATGTGATAGATTTTGTCCATATTCACAGAGGCTGAGAGAGAGCCCTTCTCCCAGGAAATCAGGTCCAACCCCACCAAGCTGATGTTAAAAGTAGACATACATGAAAGAAGCTGAGATTTGTGACAGTTAGTCAGGGGTTGAGGGAAAATTGGAATTAATCCTGCTGAAAGGTTTCCCTAACTCTGTGGTTTTTGAGTTACATTATGTTAAAAGTGGCATTGGTGATTCCCACAGGGAGAGTTTGGGGTGATCACTGGGAGTGTGGAGCAAACAGTAGCTGGAATCCAGCCAGGCACGAGGAATTTCTGGTCTTTAGCTCTGGTCTTGAAGAGCAAGCGAGATTGTGAAGCACGATTTTCCCTCAGAATAAAATCTATACTCCTCATCATGCCCCTGGTCTCTGCCTGTTCCTCCAGCTTCACACTACACCATTCAGACCCTGGTCATCGTACTTCAGCCATACTAGTAGCCTCCTTTCTGTTTCAAAAGCTCAGTAATCATAAATCACTCCTCGATTCAATTCTCTCTATCTACAATCAATAGAATATAAGCTCTTTGTAGGCAGGAACCTGCCTGTCTTTGTCACCCCTGTATGGCCCATGTATGTTAGAGTGGCTAATACATTACACACGCTCAAGACGTATTTATTGAATGAATGCATGAATAAACAAAGACCTGCAATATGGCACTTACCACGGCCAGCAGCTAAAACACAAGGCATATATCCAAAGTCTTGAATATAGAATTTTACTGCAACACCAGGGAGAAATATATTATGAACTATCTTTAAAATTTAACCATAAAGTCTGTGAATATAGCCTTTCTCCTCAGGATAACGTAAACATCTCTTTACAGTTTCTTTTTCATTTTCCAAATGAACCTCTTTGCTGATTCCCACAGATGTTTATGGGTTTCTGTGCTCCTTTCTCTGCTTGCTTCTTTGTACTTTGCTGAAATTATGGGGTGGCAGCTTCAGCATTGCATTGGCCTTGTACAAGTCTATATTCATCTGGGCAGTGGGCAAATCATACAAATAAATATCAAGAAGTCAGACCTTGTATTCAACTCAGGGGGCAGAATCTCTGGAAAGGAACAGGCAGCAGAGAATACATGCCCCAAAGACACACTGGCAACCAGTTCTGGACCTTCAGACACAGCTGTGTAGAAAGGCTCTAGTATTGCACAATTCATAAGAGTTATTTCTAAAGTAATTTAGGGGTACGATGCTCCTTCACAGGCCACCATCCTACTTAACTTATACCAGGGCTGAGGCTCTGGCCCTAAGTATTAAAGCAGAGCAGCCTCAGAGCCAGAAAAGTGCTCCCTACCAAGTGTTGGTTATGTCCAGGGACAAATCTACCAAACACTTAGACAGTGTCTGTCCATCGAGGATAAAGAACAAGAGAGAATGAGGAGGGAGGAAGAGAAGCAGCAAGGGAATAAGGGGAGAAGGAATGAAGGTGTGACAACAAAGAGGCAGACAGAAGAAAAGGACAAAGAGAATGAGATGAGGGAGACAAAAAATCAAGAATGTAAAATGAAAAATGAGGGTTGAGTAACATTAAAGAAAACAAAGCAATGAATGGGGATAGCTGCAAATGTCTCAGGATTCCTCCTTCTCCCCGCCCAGGGTTGGGCGGTGGCCATGTTCACTTTCTGTCTTTTTGTCACTTCTGTGGAAAATTTGGGAATTCACTTAGAATTCTCTGTTACCTTCAGGTCCTCACATGTGGGGTAAAGGATTGGATGAAAGTGTAAGAGATGACCTAGATGATGCCTTAAATTTACTTCTCAGTTTTTCCCCAGGAATCTTAAGACCATCCTGTGGCCTGAGAAGAAGCTTGTTGGGAAAATCCTGACCAGGCGCTTCACTCATGAGAGATCCAAGCACAAAGCTGCCCCAGGGAAGGGAAATTCTTAAAGTAGAGGAGACACTTAGCAGCAGCAGACCTCAGATGGATATTCATTCTGTAATTTATCATTGATCCAACCCCTCCCTGTGGCATCAGGAGAGGAGACCAACAAGCCTATGGTGAATCGTGAAGCATGCCGGAGCTTTGCTGTCTGACTGCACACTGGGGATGGCCTGGACAGAGGGACGGATGCAGGCAGTTGGTCTTCCTGAAGGCTTCTCCCGCCTTTTGGTCATCTTATGTTTCCAGCCAGCTTCTCATTCTGTTCATCCCAAGCATATTCCTAGGAGCTGATTGCCAACCACATGGTGACCACAGAGGAAGCCATTTTGTTCATATGGAGGAAACATATAATTTATTATCTAAACCAGGGCACTTTGACAGTGAGAGAAGGTGCTATTAATAATTAAGTTCGGATGACAGGCATGAGCAGGACTGTCTGAGGCAGACGGTGATGCATAGTCACTCTACTCATGATGCTTTCTACACTGATCACAATGGCTCAGGTCAAGGGCCCAGATCTAAGCTGGGCCAATCAAAGGGATTTTAGAACTGGTAGTAAGTAGGACTGTCCTCTTTCTGATGTATAAAGCTATTGAATGCCAACCTATCAGAGGTCATGCTTTTTACAACGTGTCCTGGAGAGACGGAGAGGGCAGATACGGAGACAGAGCAAGAGAATCAGGAACAACACAGACCTGCACATTTGGCACCAGGGTTCCTGCATCCCAGCTCCATGACACCTTGGATGCTCCTTTCTCTGGAACATCAAGTTGCCCTTTGGAGAGGAAGAGGAGGTAGTGAAAGATACCAGAAAGACTGAAAATGTATTCCAAAGAGACCCCTTCACACTCACCCACACTCACAGTCCCCTGTGCTTAAACATCGATGACCCCCAAGTTAACCTGAGCCCTCTCCTATGTCCATCAATTCAACACTGAACAAAAATGTTTTGAGAGTCTATTATACTTCCATTCCTGGGAGAAAGTGGTGAACAGAAACAGAACAGACCATTTCTCTGTCCTTACGCAGTTTGCATTCTAGTTGTGGAAAACAGAAAGTGAATGAATAGGTAAATAAAATATATCCAGGTAGCAAAAAACATTAAAAACTAAGTCAGGGTAATGGGATAGAAAGTGACTACAGAGAGCATTTCCCACAGCTAAGGTGGTCAGAAGAATCCTCTTGGAGGATGTGACACTTCAATTGACACCTTAGTGATGAGAGGTATTATTTTAACTGGCCCTACTATGTGTTCAGCCAAAGTAAGGGGTTATCACACTCATTTCAAAAGCTCGCCTGGGCAGCATCCTCCTCTCTACCTCAAATTCTCTTTTTGTAGGTCTCAGTAATGTCACTGTCTATTAATAATTCACCTCCAAACCAGAAATCTTCCATTCCTCCCTTTTCTTTATCTACAACCTTTTAATTGTCTGCTGAATACTGTTGAGTCTATCTCTAAAATATCTCAGCAGTCCTCAACGTCTACTGTCAGGACATAGGACACCAGCACCTTGCTATGTCCTCAGTCCCCTGTAAGCACGCCCAGATCAGGAAGCGTTGCCACGTTCTTCACCACTGAGCCCCCAGTGTCTTACCTGGTGCCTAATACAGGGTAGGCTCCAACATACCTTGTTATTGACCCAAAGAACACATCTGATTATGGAAATTATCTTAACTGGTTACCTGTTTTCTACAGGATAAAAGCTCAACCCTCATGAAGAAACTGCAGATTGCCTATCCATCTTCACCTCTAATCACTCTGAGTTGACTATTTCCTATGCATGCTCTGCTCCTTCACAACCCAATGTATTTTAACACCTGCTATTTTGAATGCCCAGTTCATCTGAAAACAAACAAAAAAAAACCCCAGCTCTCATCTTAAGGATGCAGCTGAAATATCATCCCCTTTATGGAGACCTCCTGGAATCCATACCTGTATTCCCATATCACTAGATAGTATAGCACAAGCAATCGTGTATTGCCATTGGGCTGTCTCACTCACGGCAAATTGCTTTAGATAAGAAGCTGGATTCCTCACATTACTAGCTACCCAATATTTATGGCAGTGGTAGGCACAAAAGTAGATGCTCAATAAATGCTAATTGAAGAGACAACATGAGGTTTCTGCTACTTCGTTTCTAAAAATAATGATTATAGGCATTGATCCAGTGGATCTATACTTTTAATAAATCATTGACTAGAGAAGCACTAGTTATTAAGACCTAATAGAAATCAAAATAATCAGTCACACAGCATGCCCAAAGGTGCCTTAAAAATCTTCCCTGTACAGTGCTTATATAAACGGAGTGGTTATACTTTTTCCATCATCATGTGAAACCAATGAAATGTGGGTCAGAGTGTGTGAAGATTAGTTTGTGTTAATATGAATAAATACACACACACACACACACACACACACCTGGCCCTAATATATTCTGGAATTTTTTAATATCAAAGACCAAATGATATCTATACTACACAAACCATTTCAAAGTAGATTTAAAATATTAGAACTAATTTGCTCATTTCATATTATGAAGCAAATGTGACTTTGATTGTCAAATATGATGAAGGGGCAAAAAAATATCATAACAGACTGACTTATGACAATACAGAACTATTTTCTCAAACTTGTCTTACCCAACCTATCACTCTGTTTATCTATCACGACCAAAATGACTTGCCTTTTAAACAGAAAACAGCTTTAACACAAGCATAGTACAATAATAAAATTTAATTCCCTGAGTGCCAGTTTGCTTATCTCCAAAGTGGGAATAATATCTCATACATACCCATCTTAGGTATTTTATAAGGATTAAGTGAGTTAATAATATATGTAGAGTCCTTTAAAATAGTGCCTGGCAATTACTAAATGCTAATAAATGATAGCAATCATTATGGGTAGTGGTAATGCTAGTGATAGCATTAATGTGTCTAATGTGTCTCATACATTATTCTAAATATTTTTCATATATTAATTTAATCCTTTCAACAACTCATTGAGGTAGGTTATGGATGATGCTCCCTTTTATAAAAGGGAAATTAAAGGTAAAAGGCTTTAATTTTCCTAAGGTATCACTGCTAGAAAGCACTAAAACTGGAGCTGAATTTGTGCAAGTCTGTTTCTGAATGTTCATGCTCGAACATCTAGTTACATTGCTTCTCAGAACAGAAGGGATGGATTTTTTAAAACTGAGCCTCCTATTCATTAAAAGCTCACTATGTTTATTTGTTTTACTCTCCAAATAACTATTATTGTATAATATAAATTCCTATGTTTAGTGAAATGTGATGACATAAAGTATATGTATATTACACATTTTACATGTGTTTTATATTATATGTGTTCATATACTAACATGTAAAACATAAATGTTATAATAAATAACAGAATAAATTGTAGTTGTAAAAGTATATAAATAGATATTGCATTATGTACATTATAGATCATATAAATATACAAAGTTAAAACAATGACATGAGGAAATAACCAATGTTTATATTTTAAAATTTATTTTACATATTAAGTATACATTGAAACTTTTCAAAGGTAAATATTCTTATTAATAATACAATTTTGATAACAATGTGTTTGAATATGCATCATTATTTTTAAATAATATCTGTTTAACTCTTGGTGATGTAGAGATTCAAAAATCTAGGGCTAAGTTCAGTTTATTTTGATTTTTGGTTTAATGTCTGTAGTATATAAAATATGTGGCTCACAAAGGTTCACAAATCCAAATGAAGAATGTCATCATACTCTGTGTGTAATTAATCATAATATCATTTTTCATCCCCATTATGCAGTGATATTTGCAGAAATTAAACTTGTATATTTCCATGATTCCTGAAGTCAATTAGCAGTTCTTACACACTGAGAAGATAATTTCATTTTGATATTTTAACAAATTGGTTCTGCACTTATTGAAACTCTATATTTAGAAAAATTTCTAAACACATAAAATTCCAGTTCCAAGTGACAAATAGATTTTATGATTTTATTTCATTTCTTTAATTGGTTTATTAGGTACACTGACTTATTTTGTGGTTTTAGTGGTCACTTTGGGGTTTACAGTATGCGTCATTAACTTTGCACAATACTGCTTTGAGTAATACAGCAAAGGACCACGCAACAATGTCCTTCCACTTCCCCTCTATTGGTCTTTCTGGTACTTTTACACAAGTAAACCACATGATACATTTTTTTGTTTTAAATAGTTAATTTTCTTATAATATAAAATAAGAAAAAATATTTGGTATTTACCCACATATTTAACCATTTCCAGTGGTTTCCATTATCTTATGCAGAACCAATTTCTATGTCATATATTTTTCCTTCTGTCATAAGGAGCTCAACATTTCCTGTCTTGCAGGTCTGCTGGTGATAAATTCATTCTGCTTCTATAGGCCTGAAATATTTTTTTTTACCTTCATTATTGCAAATGTCTTTTTGGGTATGGAATTCTAGATTGATAGTTTTGTTTTATTTTGTTTCTTTCAATACTTTAAAGAAATTTTTCGCTGTCTCCTACCTTACATTTTTCTAAGGAAGTCTAATGTATCTTTTTTCTTTTTTGTTGTTTATATTTTTGTATCTTATTTAAAAAAATCTTTGCCTAATCTAGGTTACTGAACTCTAAATGTCAAACCTAAGCGTATAAACCTTTTACGAGAAAATATAGGAGACACTTTTGTGACCTGGGTTTGTTTTTGTTTTGTTTTGTTATTGTTTTTGTTTTTTGCCTTGTAAGTCACTACTAGTCAGAAAATAAAAAGATAATCCACAGATTAGGATAAAACATGAGTAACACAAGTATCTTTAACCAGAATATAAAAAGAACATTTAAATCCAAATAAAAACTAGTATTAAAAAAGCAACCACGTGGTATATATACACAAGGGAATACTATTTGACCGTAAAAAAGAGTCCTGTCGTTTGGAACTGGAGGTCATTATGCTAAGTGGAATAAACCAGGCATAAAAAGACAAATATTGCATGTTCTCGCTCATATGTAGGAGCTAAATCAGTAGAGAGTGAAATTGATAGATACCAGAAGCTGCAAAGAGGTGGGTAGGTGGGAGGAGGGGTGAAGAGAGATAGGTTAACGGATACAAATACACAGTTAGATTAAAGGGAAAAGCTCTATTTTCAGCAACAGATAGAATGATTATAGATAAAAACAATGTATTGTATATTTCAAAGTACCTAGAAGAGAGGACTTTAACTGTTCCCAACACATAGAAATGGTAAATACCCAAGGCGATAGATAACTCAAACACGCTGCCATGATCATTACACATTCTATTCATGTAACAAAATACAGCATGTATCCTAAAAATATATAAAATATCATGTATCAATAAAGAAAAAAATTTTTAAAGCAACTGAAAAACAGGCAAAAATATAAGTGGAAGTTTGAACAATAAAACAATAAAAATATATAAATAGCAAATAAACATGAGAGAAGATTAACATCATCATTCAACATTGGGAAAATGCAAATTATGACCACAATGAGAAACTGCTACTGCACAGTCACTAGGCAGGCTAAAATCAAAAAGACTCACAAAACCACGTATTGGCAATGATACGGAGTAACTGGCACTCTCAGATGTTGTTAATGGGAATGCAATTTGATAGTTTCTTATAAAGTTGAGTATGTGCTTTCAATATTAGACCCTGAAATCCTGCTCCCAAGTATAGGCCCAAAGAAAATGAGAACTTATATCTGCACAGAAGCTTGCAGGCAAAAGTTTATAGAAGCTTTTTCAAAAGTAACTCAAAGCTGGAAATAATTCAAATTTCCACTCAGAAGGTGGATGAGTAAATCACTTGTGGCATATACACACAACAAAAAGAAATGGACTAATGATGCATGAACCACATGAGTAAATCTCAAAGCATCGGACACCATAAAAACATATCAGGCTATCAATTTAAAAGAAAAAAAAAGAAAAAGTAATAAAATAAATGGAAGAAATCAGATGCAAAATATTGCATTCTGTATGATTCCATTTACATTAAATTCCAGAAAAGTCAAAGCTATGGTGACAGAAAGTAGATCAGAGTTAACTAGGTCTGAAATAAGGGGAAGATACTGACTGCAAAGAAACATGAGAAAAACCTGGGAAGTAATGGAAATGTTTAATATCTTGACTGTGGTGATTGTTAAATACCTGTTTGCATTTATGAAAACTTATCAAATTGTACTATTAAAATTGACACATTTATTGAGTTATACAAAGATAAAGCTTTTTTTATAAAAAAATTAAACTCCAAAATGATGTTTTGATACAGATGTACAACGTGAATTAATCAAATCAGGGTATTTGGGGTATCCATAACCTCAGGCATTTATTATTTCTTTGTGTTAAGAACATTCTAATTCCATTCGTTTAGTTCTTTTAAAGTATACCCTAACTTATTGTTGATTATGGTCACTTTGTTGTGCTATAAAATATTGTTCATTCTATCTAACTACCTATTTTTTACCCATTAATCATTTCCACTTTATCTCCCTTTCTCTGCTACCCTTCCCATCCTCTGGTAACTATCACTCTATTCTCTGTCTCCAAGAGATAGATTGTTTTTAATATTTAGTTTCCATGTATGAGTGAGAACATGCAAGATTTGTATTTCTGTGCTTCACTTATTTCATTTAACATAATGTTCTCCAGTTCTGTTCATGTTGTTGATAATGGCAGGATTTCATTATTTTTATGGCTATATAATATTCCACTGTGTATGTGTACCACATTTTCTTTAACCATTCATCCATTGATGCACATTTAGGTTGATTCCAAATATTGGCTATTGTGAATAGTGCTGCAATAAACATGGGAGTGCAGATAGCTTTTCAATATACCAAATTCCCCTCTTTTGGATATACACCTTGCCATGGGATTTCTGGGTCATATGACAGTTCTATTTTTAGTTTTTGAGGCACCACCATACTGTTCTCCATAGTGGATGCACTAATTTGCATTTCGCCAACAGTGTATGAGGGTTCCTTTTTCTCCACATCCTTGCCAGCATTCATTATTGCATGTCTTTTTGGTAAAAGCCATCTTAACTGGGGTGAGATGATATCTCATTGTAGTTTTGATTTGCATTTCTCTGATGGCTATTGATGTTAACCATCTTTTCATATACTTGTTGGCCATTTGTATGTCTTCTTTTCAGAAATGTCTATTCAGATCCTTTGCCCATTTTTTAATTGGATTGTTTGATTTTTTCCTATTGAGTTGTTGGATCCCCTTATATATTCTAGTTATTAATCCCTTATCAGATAGGTAGTTTGCAAATATTTTCCTCTCACTGTGAGTTGGCCCTTCCCTTTTTTGATTATTCCTTTTGTTCTGCAGAAGCTCTTTAGCTTGGTGTGATCCCATTTGTTTAATTTTGCTTTGGTTGCCTGTGCTTTAGGGGTATTACTCAAGAAATTCTTGCCCAGATCAATATCCTAAACCATTTCCCCAATGTTTTCTTTTAGTAGTCATAGTGTCAGGTCTTAGATTTACATCTTTAATCCATTTGGATTTGATTTGATATATTGTTAGAGTTAAGAGTCTAGTTTCATTCTTCTGCATATGGATATCCAGTTTCCTTGGCACCATTTATCGTCCTTTCCCCACTGTAGGACTTGGCAACTTTGTCAAAGATAAGTTCACGATAGATGTTTGGATTTATTTCTGAGTTCACTATTCTTCTCCATTGGTCTATATGTCTGTGTTTATGGCTTTATGATGCGTTTTGGTTATCACAGCTGTGTAGTATAATTTGAAGTCAGGAAACGTGATTACTTCAGTTTTGTTCTTTTTGCTAAGGATGGCTTTGGTTACTCTGGGTCTTTTGTGATTCCATATAAAGTTTAGGATTATTTTTTCTATTTCTGTGAAATGTACCCCTGGTATTTTGATAGGGATTGCATTGGATCTGTAGGTTGATTTGGTTAGTATGAACATTTTAACAATAATGATTATTTCAATCCATGAGCATGATATATCTTTCTATTTTTTGTGTTCTCTTCAATTTCTTTCATCAATGTTTTATAGTTTTCATTATAGAGACCTTTCATTTCTATTATTAAGTTTATTCCTAGGTATTCTATTTTATTTGTAGCTATTGTTAATGGGATTACTTTCTTGATTTCTTTTTCAGATCGTTTACTATTGGCATATAGAAATGCTACTGATTTTTGTATGTTGATTTTTTTAGCCTGCAACTTTACTGAATTTGTTTATCAGTTCTAATAGTGTGTGTGTGTGTGTGTGTGTGTGTGTGTGTCTTTGTGTGTAGTTCTTAGGATTCTCTAGATATAAGATCACATTGTCTGCCAATAAGGATAATTTGACTTCTTCCTTTCCAATTTGGATGCCCTTATTTCTTTCTCTTGTATGACTTCTCTAACTAGAACTTCCAGTGCTATGTTGAATAACAGCAGTGAAAGTGGGCATGCTTGTTCTGTTCCAGATCTTAGAAGAAAAGTTTTCAGTTACTCCCCATTCAGTATGATACTAGCTGTGATACAGCTTTTATCATGTTGAAGTAAGTTCCTTCTATACCCAGTTTTTTGAGAATTTTTATCATGAAGCGATGTTGAATTTTATCAAACACTTTTTCAGCATCAATTGAAATGATCACGGTTTTTATCCTTCATTCTGTTGATATGATGTATCACATTGATTGATTTGTGTATGTGGAAACATCCTTGTATACCCAAGATGAATCCTACTTGATCATGATGAATAATCTTTTTAATGTATTGTTGAATCTGATTTGCTACTATTTTGTTGAGGATTTTTGCCTTCTGTGTTCATCAGAGATAATGTCCTATGGTTTTCTTTTTTTGTTGTTGTGTCTTTGGTTTTGGAATCAGGGTGATATAGGCCTCAAAGAATTAGTTTGGAAGTATTCCTTCCTCCTTGATTTTTTGGAATAGTTTTAGTAAGATTAGTATTAGTTCTTCTTTGAATGCTTGGTAGAATCCAGCAGTGAAGCCATCTGGTCCTGAGCTTCTCTTTGATGGGAGAGGTTTTATTACTGCTTCTATCTCATTACTTGTTATTGGTTTATTCATGTTTTGGATTTCTTCCTGGTTCAATCTTGTTAGGTTGTATGTGTCTAGGAATTTATTCATTTCTTCTAGGTTTTCCAATTTATTGGCATATTGTTGCTCATAGTCTCTGATGATTCCTTGAATTTCTGCAGTATCTACTGTAATGTCTTCTTTTTCATCTCTGATTTTATTTATTTGGGTCTTCTCTCCTTTTTCCTTAGTCTAGCTAAAGGAGCATTAATTTTGTTTATCTTTTCAAAAAACCAACTTTTCATTTTGCTGATCTTTTATATTTTTTGTTTCAATTTCATTTATTTCCACTCTGACCTTTATTATTCTTTTCTTCTCCTAATTTTGGGTTTGGTTTGCTCTTATTTTTCTAGTTCTTTGAGATGCATCATTAGGTTATTTATTTGAAGCTTTTCTACTTTTTTTTGATGGAGGAACTTATTGTTATAAACTTTCCTCTTAATACTTTTTTTACTATATACCATAGGTTTTGATATGTTCATTTACATTTTTATTTGTTTTGAGAAATTTTTAAATTTACTTCTTAATCTCTTCATTGACTCACTGGTCATTCAGAAGCATATTTTTTAATTTCCATGTGATTGTATAGTTTCCAATGTTCCTCTTGTTATTGATTTCTAGTTTTATTTCATTTTGGTCAGAAGAAATACTTGATAAGATTTAAATTTTTTGAATTTTTAAGACTTGTTTTGTGGCCTACCATATGGTCTAACCATGAGCTAAGGAGAACAATATGCATTCTGCAGCTGTTGGATGAAGCCTTCTACACATATCTATTAAGTCTCTTTGGTCTATAGTGCAGATTAATCCAATGTTTCTTTGTTGAGTTTCTGTCTGGATGATCTGGCCAATGCTGAAAGTGGAGTGTTGAGGTCTCCAACAATTATCATAGATATCTATCTTTCTCTTTAGCTCTGATAATATTTGCTTTATATATCTGGGTGCTCCAGTGTTAGGTCCATATATGTGCAGAATTATTATATTCTCTTTTTGAATTCTCCCCTTTACCATTAAATAATGGCCTTCTTTGTTTCTTTATATGGTTTTTGCCTTGAAATCTATTTTACCTGATAGAAGTATCGTTACTCCTGCTCATTTTTGGTTTCCATTTGCATGGACTATCTATTTCCATCCCTTTATTTTTAGTCTATATGTGCCTTTATAGATGAAGTGTGTCTCTTGTCGACAACATATATTTGGGTCTTGTTTTTTATCCATTCAACGACTTTATGTCTTTTGATTGGAGAGTTTAGTCTATTTACATTCAATGTTATTATTGACAGGCAAGGACTAATTTCTGACATGTTATTGTTTGATTTCTGGTTCTTTTCTGGTCCTCTATTTCTTCATTCCTTCCTATCTTCCTATACTAAAGGTGATTTTCTCTGGTAGTGTGTTTTAATTTGTTTCTTTTTATTTTTTGTTTATCTGCTATAGGTTTTTGATTTGAGATTCCTATGAGGCTTATAAAAAACATTTTATAACCTATTATTTTAAACACATGATAGCTCTGCTTACAAATAAACAATCAAAGAGAAATCTAAAAGAAATTTTACACTTTAACTCCATCCCCATCCCACTTTTTAACTTTTTGTTTTTTCCATCTATATCTTTTTATAATGTATCTCAAAAAGTCATTATAGTTATTTTTGGTAGGTTTTTGTTTTAGCCTTCCTACTTGAGATATAAGTGGTTTATACACCATAATTACAGGAATAGAGTATTCTGTATTTGTGTACTTACTGGTACCAGTGAGTTTTACACCTTGAGATGATTTCTTATTGTTCATTAATGTCCTTTTCTTTCATTTTAAAGAACTCCTTTTAGCATTTCTTGTAGGACATACCTGGTGTTAATGAAATCCCTCAGCTTTTGTTTATCTGGGAAAGTCTTTATTTCTCCTTCATGTTTGAGGGATATTTTTGCAGGATATAATATACTAGGGTCAAGGTTTTCTCCTTCAGCACTTTGAATATATCATGCCTCTCTCTCCTGGCCTACAAGGTTTCAGCTAGGAAGTCTTCTTCCAGACATATTGGAGCTCCTTTATATGTTTTTTTTTTCTTGTTTCTCTTATGATCTTTTCTTTACCCATGACCTTTGGGAGCTTGATTATTAAATTCCTTGAGGTAGTCTTGTTTAGTTAAAACTCTCTGTTGTTCTACTACTTTCTTGTTTCTTGAATATTGATATCTTTCTCTAGGTATGGAAAGTTCTTTGTTATTATTTTTCTTTGAATAAATTTTCAACTCCAATGTCTCTCTCTACCTCCTCTTAAAGGCCAATAACTCTTAGATTTGCCCTTTTGAGGCTATTATCT
Source organism: Propithecus coquereli (assembly GCF_000956105.1). Lineage (NCBI taxonomy): Eukaryota > Metazoa > Chordata > Mammalia > Primates > Indriidae > Propithecus > Propithecus coquereli. The sequence goes on from NW_012134858.1 coordinate 4,658,923, forward strand.
AGATCTTGTAGGCATGGTTCATTCTTTTTTATTCTTTTTCTCTTTTGACTGTGTTTTTAAATAGACTAACTTCAAACTCACTAATTCTTTCTTCTATTTGATCGATTCTGCTGTTGAGAGATTCTGATGTATTTCTTAGTTTATCAATTCAATTTTTCACCTCCAGAAATTCTGTCGATTTTTAAAATTATTATTCCAATCTCTTTGTTAAATTTCTCTGATAGGCTTCTGAATTCCTTCTGTGTTGCTTTGAAGTTCATTGAGCTTCTTTAGGACAGCTATTTTGAATTCTTTGCCTGAAGGGTCATATATCTCCATCACTCCAAGATTGGTCACTGGCACCTCATTTAGTTCATTTGGTGAGGTTATGTTTTCCTGGATGTTCTTGATACTTGTGGATGTTCGCTGATGTCTGGGCATTGAAGAGTTAGGTATTTATTCTAATGTTCACAGTCTGGGCTTGTTTGAACCCATCCTTCTTGAGAAGGCTTCCCAAATATTCAAAGGGAATTGAGTGTTGTGATCTAAGTCTTTGGTCATTGCAGCCATATTGGCACTAGGGGTGCCCCAAGCACAATAATAGTGTGACTCTTGTAGGCCCCTGATGGTACAACCTTGGTAGATGTGGGAGAATTCCCTGAATTATCAAAGTGTCTCACTCTTTTCCTTCACTTTTTGTGCTGGGCTGCTGGAGTTGGGGGAGGAGTGACATAAGCACTCCCTCCTGGCCAGTGCAGCTAGGACTGTGTGCCTGGTCACACCTTAATACATCCAAGTCTCAACCAAAGGCCATGGTGACTGCTGCCTTGCTGCCTCTGATGTTTATTCAAAGGACAAGGGCTATTTAGTCAGTAGGTGGTGAATCCTGCCAAGATTGGGTCCTTCCCTTCAGGGCGTCATGTTTCTTTCTGGCTCAAGATGGATCTAGAAATCCCACCTAGGGACTATGTCCTAGAATCTGGAGCTTCAGGAGTCTGCTTGGTACTTTATTTTACTGAGGCTGAGCTGGTACCTAAGTTGCAAAACAAAGCCCTCTGAACTCTTTCGTCTCCTTTCCCCAACTGGAAGAAGACACTCCCTGCACTGTACTGCCTGGAATTGGGGGGAAGGTTGACACAGGAACTGGCTTGGCCACCAATGCTGGTGTCTCAGTGGGTCCACTAGCTCTGAGCTAGCACAGCCACAGGAATTGCCCAAGGACTGCAGCTTTTGTGGCCTGAATGCCTTACAAATTTTTTCCAAGCCCCAAGCCACTTTTGTCAATAGGTGGTGGGGTAGTTGGAACTCAGTTTGAGGATAGAGGATTTCCCTCTGACAGGCCAGACCTAAATGCTCCTTCTGTGGGATCTGGCAGTATCCTGTCCTTGCTCTGTTTCCCTATGACAGGGCAGTCCTGAGTTCTAAGGGAAAGTCTTACAATCACATACTCTCCCTTCCTGAGTACAGAGTCTCCCTCCAATCGCCCTGCCCAGGGGTGAGGCATAGGGACCATAGGCAGTGCAACACTCTTTTCTGCCCTCTTCAGTGTCTCTTTCCTTGATATAATGTTAAAACCAGGTACTGTGAAAACTTTTGGTTCTTCTGAAGGTGCTTACTTGCTTGGATAGTTGTTGAATTTGGTGTTTACGAAGGACAATTGCCAGAGGTTTCTATTAAATATTTGGCCATCTTGCTCTGTCCTAATCCCACAATATATTTTTGAAAATGAAAAATAAAAACTTTGGTCTTAAAAACATAAAAATCACTATAAAATGCTATTATTAAAACATATAGAAACACTATAATGACTTACCAATGTAGTCTTCATGTATATGAAAGCAATTCAATATAAGAGAAAAAAGAATCCAAATAATAAAATGTAAAATTTATTATATGATTACTATAATTTCTAATAACTAGCCTATATCCATGTAAACTTTGTGTAAATATAAGCTATAATAAAAAATAAATAAAAGGCACCAATTTATTGATCTGAAAAATTCTCTAGCCTGTATCATTATATTTTGACCTAAATAAGATCAGAAGGAAATGGATTAATTTTTGTCCCCTTAGTTCTCTCTATGACAATTAGTGAAAATATTTAATATTTTTGTTCATTTACAGATATTCAAAAAATTTTAGTAAAATTAAGTGGGTATGAAAAAAAAGTAGAAAAGAAAGTGAAAAGAAAAGAAAAGAAAGACATACACTACAGGCACCAAGAGCTTTTTTATTAACTGTAAAACAACAAAACTGTAAATATTAAAAATAAATGCCTTTCTTTACCAGATTTTTATAACATACAATTTCTTTAATGTCAAAAACAAGCTATGCCACATTTTAACTTAAACATAAAAATTAATATAATTAAGCAGTATAGAATTTAAAAACAAGTCTAGATATATGCTTTATTTAGAAATAAAATTTAAAACCAATTTTAGAAATTATTTAAAAATAATTTTAAAATTTTATAAATAATTTTAGAAACAACACATCAGAAGATATGCAACAGGAGAAGAATAAACATTGGATATATTTTATTAGATTAATTGAATATTGAAGCGATTTTGACAAAATTTTTATGCTGTACAGATGAAAGTATACCAAATACCCAAATTATACTAAAAGAAATATAAATGAGTTCCAGCTATTGAGAGATTTAATATTTCTGCCTATTAAAAAGGCAGAGTAACATCAGAAAGAAGTTCATTGATTCAGATATAAATTCAGAGTTTTTAAAATTATGTATAAGAAATATACAATGGAAGGGAATAATTTAAAATTATAAGCGAAATGATATAAAATAATTAAAAATGTTTCAAATAGAGGAAAGAATGAATAAAGAGCTGATTGAATTCAGATGAGAAAGTGAAATAAGTGGTGTTATCTCAGCATTGGAGACTAAATTACATGGTACTTAAAGGAGAATGAATTTATATAATAAAGGAAACATTGAAGAAAAGTATGAAAATATCCAAGAATAGAAAAATGATATAAAGAAGTAAAAATGATGAGAGACAAAGTGATAGACACCGAAAGCAGGAAGATTATCAGAGATAGATGGATAGATGATGGATATCACCACTCAAAACTAGTGATAAAGAGAAAATCATAAAAAGAGACAAAAAAAAAGGTGGTGAGAAGCAGGCTAAGGATAGAACTATAAAGATAAAGATGACAGCAGATTTCTCATCATCTTTAAAAATCTTTAAAACACTAAAAGAAAAAATTTATGAAGCAAGAATCTTACATCTTTTGAAAATATCTGTCAAAAATAAAAGAAAAATAAAATCTCTCTTCAGACATACACGTGAAAGAATTAATCACCAGCAGACCTATCCTATTAATATAAAAAATGTTAAAGGAAGTCCTGCCAAAAAAAGGGCAAATAATATCAGATGAAAATGAGGATTTACATGAAGTATGAAATAAAACCAGAAATAGCTTCTATGAGGATAAAAACAGAGGAATTTTTTTTGTTGTTATTTACATATTTTTAAAGGATAATTCACTATTTGAACAAATATAATAACAAGGTAGTTTGGAGTTTATAATATATATAGGAGTAAACTGAATGCCGAAAATAGGAAAAGAGCAAAGAGGGGGAAGATGGAAGTGAATGGTTTTTTGGTTGTCATACCACACGTGAAATGGCAGGCCACTTAAGGACAGACAGCAATAAAGCAAAGATGCATACTCTAAACTTTAGAGCAGCCAGTAAAATAACAAAACAAAAAGTTATAGCCAGTAAGCCAACAAGGAGGTAAACAGAATCATAAATAATATTCAATTTATCCAGGAAAGGGAACAGAAAGAAGAAACAAAGTAGGAAAAAAGCAGATGGAACAAACAGACACAAATAAGATGGTAGATTTAAACTGAAACATGTCAATAAACATGTTCAATGTAAAGGGTCTACAGCTCTTTCTCACGAACACAAAATGAGATAGAGTGAAAAAGCAAGATCAAAATATATGCCACCTACAAAAAACTTACTTTAAAAATAATACACAAAGAGTGCAATGCGCACCATCCCAGGGATGGACACACTTGAAGCTTGGACTTGGGGGGGACAGGGGGCAAGGGCATCATACATAACCTAATGATCTGTACCCCCGTAACATGCTGAAATAATAAATAAATAAATAAATATAATAATACAAATAGGTTAAAAGTAAAGGGATGAAAAAATATGTGATACTAAAACTAAATAAAAGAAAGCTGCAGTAGCCGTATTAATATTAGATAAAGTAGATCCCAGAGCAAAGAACATTACTGGGATAAACAAGTTTATATCATAATGATAAAGGAGTCAATTCATTAAGAAAAAATTACAATTCTAAATGTTTATGCACCTAACAAAAAAGCTTCAAAATATATGAAGCAAAAACTAATCTAACTGTAAAGATAGACAAATCCACAACTATAGTCAGACACTTCAATGTCCTCCTTTTGATAATTAATGGAAAAATTAGACAGACAGAAATTCTGTAAAGATATAGAAGACTTGAGCAACCATAACAAAATTTGACCTAAATAACACTAATAACACTCCATCTCATAACAGTAAACTATGTATTTGTTTCAAGTACACATGGAACAGTTACCAGGATAGACTATATTCTGAGTCATAAAGCTGATATCAATAAATTTAAAATGATTCAAGCCATGCAAAGTATCTTCTCTTACCAAAATGTAATTAACTTTGAAAAAAATAACAAAAAACTATTTGGAAAATTCCCAAATATTTGGAAATTAAGAAACACACTTCTAAATAGTGAATGAGTCAAAATGTAAATCAAAAGGAAAGTTACTAACCATTTTGCACTTCATGGGAATAAAAATGCAAAATATTAGAATTTGTAAGGCCCTGCCAAAGCAGTGCTTAGTGGGAAATTTATGGCACTAAACATTCATATTAGAAAAACAAGAAAAATCTCAAATCAATGACCTCAACTTTCACTTTAGGAAACTACGAAAAGAAGAAACAAAGCCCAAAATAAGCAAAGTAAAGTTTGGCAGTTTCTTAAAAAGTTATATATGTACCTACTACATGACCCAGCAATCCTCATCCTAAGCATTTACACAAATGAAATGAAAGCATATTTTTATACAAACATTTATAGAAGCTTAATTTGTAATAGCCAAAAAAAATCCAAAAGTCTTTAAAAGATTAACAGATAAACAAATTTCTGTATATCCATGCAATGGAATACTACTCAGCAATAAGAAGGAGTTAATTATTGAAGCAAGTAATAACATGGGTAGATTTCAAAATAATTATACTGAGGAAAAGGAGCCAGATGCTCCCTCCATAAGATCCCCACATTTTGTATAATTCCATTTATATAAAATATAGTAGATATTAAATAAATAAGCTAAAAATAGTGACAGGAAGCAGATCAGAAATATAAATAAATAGTGACAGAAAGATTAAAAATGTGAGTGGATCTAGGAGGAGTAATAGGGAGGGATTAGCAAGGGGCATGAGGAAACTTCTGAAAGGGATGAATACGTTTGTTACCTTGATTGTGGTAATGCTTCACAAGTGTATATCTATGTCAAAATGTATCAAACTGTGCTCTTTAAATAGGTGTAGTTTATCATATGTCAACTAAACCTCAAAAGAAGCTGATATTATAAATATTAATATTTATAATATCTAATATTATATTTATAATATTTGTAATATATTATATTTATAATATTATATTTATTAATATCTAATATTATAAATTAGAAAAAATAAATATCATCATGACTTGGAGTAAGCAATGATATTTTTGTTGAGATTGCAAAAAGCACTAACCTATAAGACAGAGTTAAGACAGTGAAAAGATAAGACTCAAGTGTAAGAAAATATTTGCAAAACATACACCCAACACAAAATACAAAAATGAAAGTGTATGAAGGCACCGGAGAGTGAAGAAAAGCGTGCTACATCTGGAGGGGACTTAAAACCCGGGAGAATGGAACAATACAATGAGAGAGAAGGTCAAAGTTTTGTGGGGCAGCTAAAATTCTAACAGGAAAAAAACAGTTTACATGACCTGAAATCCCAGGACAGAGTCTGAAATACTCACAGCTACCAAAATCTGATTGGAGAAAGCTGCAAAAGAAAGCTAGACAAGGGAGCAGTTTTACAAAGAAAAAGTTAGAAAGAAACAGTTTAAACACTGGCTAAATCTCTAGCTGACCCCTCAACCACACAGATATAGGGCAGATTTAAAGCCATATGGTTAGAGATTTTTTAAATATGAACTTACATTGCAGCTGCCAAAAAAAACAGAGATATCAATTTGAGTCCAGCCAAGTTAACACTCTTCAAAGGAATATACAGGACTCCAGAGTATGCACATGAGCATCATCACACTGCACAGGATGCAATAAAAAACAATGCGACATACAAAGAGCTGTCACACGTTGTAACCTAGACTTGAGAAAAACAATCAACTGAAACCAATTCTAACAGGATCTAGTTGTTGAAATTAGTAAATGAAGGTCCTAAATCAACTGTTATAACTGTATCTTATAAATAAAGGAAATATGATCACACGATTTAAAAAAGTTAGAAAATCTAATCAGAGTAATAGAAACTACAAAAAAGATTCATGTGGAAATTCTAAAACCGAAAAATTCAAACTATAAAGAAGGAGCATTTAGACCTGTCCTGTCAGAGGGAATCCTCCATCCTGAAACTGAGCTCCCCCTAGCCCCAACGCCGGTTGACAAAAGTGGCCTGGGGCTCATAATAAATTCGTGAGGCAGTCAGGCCACAAAGGCTGCAATCCTTGAGCAATTCCTATGGCTGCGCTGGCTCAGAGCCAGTGGACTTGGGGTGCACATGACCCACTGAGACACCAGCGTTGGTGGCCAAGACAGCTCCTGTGTCAACCCTGCCCCAACTCCAGGCAGTGCAGGGCAGGGAGTCTCTCCTTCCACTTGGGGAAAGGAAAGGGAAGAGTTCATACATGAATTTAACATCAGAATAGAGATGACACAGGAAAAAGTTAGTGAACTTGAAGATAAAGCAATAGGAATCATTAATCATAGGTGGGCAGGAACAATTTAAAGGAGAGAGAAAGAAAGACAGAAAGAGACTGAAGTAGAAAAAAAATACTTAAAGATTTAATTTCCCAATCTTTCCAATTTTTGCGACATGTAATAAAGAGTCTAAATCAATTTTTGATGTTTCATTGCTGACTGCTTTTAAGCCCCACACTGCTTACTTCTCTTTATGTCCACAACTGGTAAGCAAATAAGAAAGCCTGAGTGTGTCCTCCTTTTGCACCAGCGAGAAGTTCAAACCATGCAGCCCTGGCTTGTGTGCAGGAACACTCATCCCAGCCCTGATCCCTATCCACGATGAAAGCTCCAGGTCAATCCCCTTTCCCTGCTCTCACACCATTTTGGATCTACTTGGGAAGCCTACTCTACTCTCCCCAGAAACTTTCATTATGTGAGCAACAAATATTTTCATACTCCCTTCGTATGTGTGTATGGCGTTATTATCCCTGACATTTGCAGCAATTTTATTTCAAATGGGAAAAATCTCTATCCTACTTTTGTGGACTGACCAAAACATGACATCATAAATTTACAGATTTAAGAAGCTCGTATAACTCCAAGCAGGTGTAAAACACAACACACACCCCCATAATATTCTGAAATTTAAGAAGAATTTCATATATTTGAGTATTTCCCAGATTTCCTTTTTTTATATTTCTAATTTCATTATATGTGGTTAGAAAATATACTTTGTATCATTTCAAAAAATAATAAAAATATTATAATTCTACATGAAAAAACACATGCACAAACACACATATTCCTAGGAACACCAGTTATACTGAAACCATAAAGAAAAAGCAAAAAAGGCAACCAGAAAAAGCAATGCATGCAGAGGTATATTGATCTGAAGGACCATTATATACTCATCAGAAACTATGGAGTTCAGAAGACAGTGGAAAGACATCTTAGAATTGAGAGAAAAATAATCCAGAATTCTATATCTTCAAGAGTGAGTGTGAAATAAATTTATTTTTAGATAAAAGAGAGTAAGAAAATCCACTGGCACTGGACACAAGCTATAAGAAACTCCACAACGTGGAGAAGGGTGATATCAACATTTAGAGTTTAGAATACAGATACTGGTAAACATCCTAGAAAGCACAGAACACGGACAGTCCCAAGAACAAAGAATTATCCAGTCCAAAAGGTCAAGAGTGCAAATGTTGGGTATCATTAAGTTAAAATATTCATGACAGTGTGGTACTGACAGAAGAATTGACAAACACATAAATGAAACAGACCAGAGCATCCAGAAATACACCCAAAGTCATTTGCTTTCAACAAACGTCCCAGAAATATCCAGTGGGAAAGGAAATTCTTTTCAACAAATAGTGCTTGAATACCTAAATATCCCTTTAGGAAAAAAAAATAAATCTAAACCCCTACCTCACACTATACATGCAATTAAGTTAGATCATAGGCCTAAACATAAAAGTTAAAATAAAAGAGATTTTAGTGGAAAACATAGAAGGACATAATTATAATTTAGAAATATTCTTAAAGAGGTTAAAGAAAGCAATAACCCTAAATGAAAAATAGATAAATTAGACTTCATTATTATTTTTCACAACTCTGCTCATCAAAAGACAATGTTGAGAATATAGGAAATTCCAGTAGGAGAGGAAATTAAACAGTATATTTCTAAGTAATCTATTGATCCAAACAAAACAAGAGCCGAGGAGGGTGGATCGCTCAAGGTCAGGAGTTCAAGACCAGCCCAAACAAGAGCGAGACCCCGTCTCTACTAAAAAAATAGAAAGAAATGATCTGGACAACTAAAAATATATATATGTAGAAAAAATTAGCCAGGCATGGTGGCACATGCCTGTAGTCCCAGCTACTCAGGCTGAGGCAGGAGGATCACTTGAGCCCAGGAGTTTGAGGTTGCTGTGAGCTAGGCTGACGCCATGGCACTCTAGCCAGGGTAGCAGAGCCAGACTCTGTCTCAAAAAAAAAAAAAAAAAAAAACAAGAAAAACAACAAAACAAACAAAAAAGGAACATTAGAAAATATTTTTAATTGAATGATGATAAAAACACGTATTAAAATTTGTGAAATACAGATGAATCATTAATAGTCTATTTTAGAAAAGAAGAAAGGTCGCAAATCATTGGCCTAAACTTTGACCTTATGAACTTAGAGAAAGAGGATAAAAGCAAATACACAGCAAGCAGAAGGAAGGAAATTACAAAGATCATACTGGAAATCAGTGGAATGTAATACAGAAAGAGGAAAAGAAAAATATTAGCCAGGCACAGCGGCACGCACCTACAGTCCCAGCTACTTGGGAGGCTGAGGCAGGAGGATCACTTGAGCCCAGGCGTTTGAGGTTGCAGTGAGCTGTGATGATTCCAGTGCATTCTAGCCCAGGAAACAAAGCAAGACCTTGTCTCAAAAAAACAAAAAAGAGAGAGAGAGAGAGAGAACACAAAAAAAAAAATAGAGAGAGAGAAAATACAAATTATTAAAATCAGACAAAATCAGGAGGACTGAAAGAGTGAGCATCACTGTAGATTCTATAGAAATCAAAAGTGTTTAAAGGAAATACTGTAAAGAAATATATCAACAAATTAGACAGCTTGGCTGAAATATAACTTCTTAGACACAAATTATCACAGATGACTCAAGAAGAAATAGAAAATCTAAATAAGCATAGAACAAGTATATAAATTACATTAGTAATTTAAAATATTCTCACAAAAATAAGTTCAGGCCAGATGACTTCACTTGTGGAATCCATCAAATATTATAAGAATAACACAAACCTTTCACAAATTGTTCCAGAAAATAGAGATACAAGGAACAGTTCCCATTTACTCTGCCAGGCCAACACTACTCAACTACCAAAGCTAAAAACATGAGAATAAAAGAATGTGACAAATAGATACAAAAATGCTCAACTACATATTAGCAAACATATTACCAATGACACATAAAAATAATAACATACCGAACGAAATGGGATTTATACTAGAAATACAAGGTTAGTTTCACATCCAAAAAGTAGTTAAAGAAATACACCACATTAATAAAATTAAGGACCAAAAACGATCATATCAATAGATGCAGAAAAGGCACTTGACAAAAATCCAGCATCTATTTATGATAAAAATCTCTCAACAAACTAAGAATAGATGGGAATGTCCTCAACATGATAAAGGGCATCAGTGAAAAACCTACAGCCAACATCACACTCAGTGATTAAAAGCTGAACGTTGGTTGTCTCCCTAAGATGCATAACCATGCGTAGATGCCTGCTCTTGCCGAGAAAATGGCAGAAACATGGAGCCAGGTGCTGAGGAACAGAACAGCTACCTGACTCAGTAAATACACTCCATGGTTTTAGCCAATTTGAATTGAGTCTTCTGTTTCTTGTGACTTAAATCATTTCAACTTATACAGGCTCTGACAAATCGAGTTTCTAGAATTGCGGAAATGAGAGCCTGTCTCTGGAACAGAGTGACTACTGTGGGCTTCCTCCTTATACAGTTTTCAAGGGGTGCCTCTCAACATATCTAAATTAGAAAAACAGGGTATGAGTGATAAAAAATGTTTAAAGTCAATGTTGACAAGACAGTGGAGAAACATGAACAGTGTGCATTGTTTTTGGCATAGCAAATTGGTTCAATCTTTCTAAGGAAAAATATGTTGCTATGCAATAAAACCTTTAAACTGTTCAGTTTTCACTCAGAAATTCCACATCTGTGATTATATTCCAAAGAAAGTCTTCTGAATAAAAATAAATAAAATTTTTGGTACCCATAGAAATACAACGGAAAAATGGAAAAAAAAAAAAAACCTGGTAAATAACCCAATTACCAAGTAAATCGGGAAGATGATAAATCAACACAAAGAAAAACTATGTTGCCTTTCCAGATTTAAAAATATATGTATTGGAACTATGTCCAACTTTGAATGAATATGAAATAAAGCTAAATGAAAATAGTAGAACACAAAATAGTGAGTACATTTATTCCCTAGGACATCAGCCTCTATTTGTGTGCTCATAAATTGTCTAATCAAATCATCTTCCACAGATGTAGGGGAATATTACTTTCCTATAAACACACACACACACACACACACTCTCTCTCTCTCTCTCTCTTTCTCCCCCCCCCCTCACTCCCAGCCCCCAGCAACAGACACCACAGCAGCAATTTTGAGCCAGGCACTTAGCTAAGCAATGGAGACACAAAGGGAAAAAAGATGAATATGTGTCCTCATGAACTCATAGCAGAGTATGGAGCACAACAGATCATCAAGAAATCACAGGAATGAACAAGGTAGTCACAAAGTGTGATAAGTTTGGTGGCAGTAAGTATGGTAGTGGGGATTGTGTAACTGGGTGAATGTGATTAGATTCTGTTACAGATTGAATGTGTCCCTCCCACAAAATTGATATGTTAAAGCCATATCTTCTAATGTGATGTTATCTGGAAGCGGGGCTTTGGGAAGGAAATTAGGTTTAAATGAGGTTATAAGGATGGGGCCTCCATAATGGAATTAGCGTCCTTATGAGAAGAGGAGCACTGGAGCTGGCTCTCTCTCCTCCACATGAGGACACAGCAGGAAGACAGCCACGTGCAAGGCAGGAAGAGAGCCCTCACCAGGAACCAAATCTGCCAGCACCTTTATCTTGGACTTTCCAGCCTCCAGAACTGCGAAAATAGATTTCTGTTGTTGAAGCCACCCAATCTCTGGCATTTTGTTATAGCAGCTCAGATTTCTTTGGATTGGGTGGCTAAAAGAAAACAATTTGTATGAGGAAAAGATATTTAAGCTGAGATTTGAATAATGAAAAGAAGATTTTCAAAGAACTAGAGAAGAGATTTTATGTAGGGTCATCAATGAATGGGATGAACTGAGGTAGGGAAGACCTTAGCATGTTCTAAAGAAAAGCATGTGCTGCTCCAGGGTAGCAGGGGCACACCATGGCTTTCTAGAAGGATTCTGGAGCCACATCATGCCACAGGAAATAATTGAATTTATATGAAATGTAATGGAAGCCATTAAATGAACAGGTGAAGGAAATCATCAGATTTATTTTTTAATGAGATCGCTCTTGCTGCTGTGCAGGCAGTGACTGAATTATAGGGCCCAAGTTTGGAAGCAGGGGTAACAATGAGAAGGCCACAGTAGTGTCCTAGAAAAATATGATGGTGGCTGAGGCAAGGGTGGTGGCGATGGCACTCAGGGCAGCAGAGCAGGTGTGGAGGTAGCATCAGTAGGACACATAAATGGGTTCAAGATGGAAGCAGAAAGCAGGAGAATTGCTGCCAAGGCCAGATCCCAGGAGTGTGTCCTGCTACTTCACCATAGGTACAGAGCCTGGAGTCTAAGGGACAACACTAATGAGTGAGTCCACGTGATCTCCAAATGAAATGCACAGACATTCTGTATCTAGGGAGCTATATTCAGAAAGCATATGATGAGAAACATGAACCAAGACACAAAACTAATGGAGTCTGGAACTGGAGAGTCAAAGCCCGGAGTGAACAGGAGGACCATGGATTCTTTGAGCTTTGCAGAAGCTGCACGCTTATTGTTGTTATTGTTTTGGTTCCTTCTGCAGTGAGCAGAGGCAGAGCCTGAGGCAAGTTGTCCTCAGAATAAGGTCCTTGCCTAGACTCCATCTCTCACCTTCATGTTAAAAGCTTCCAAATCCGCACCTCTGCCCCAGAGCTCCTTCCAAATACCATGGGTCACAGTGAACAATGTTCTCCTGGACACCTTTATCTGAGTATCCTGCTGGCATTTGATAATCTACGTGTATAAAAGAGAATTAGCATCTTCTCTCACCTTATCCCCAACAGCTATGCCTATACACCTTACTTCATTTAACATGGTCTTGCACTGTTAGGTTTTTCTGTTGTTTCAAAGAATATTAATATCTGATGAACTTGTCATCCAAAACTCAGAATTGCTTATTTCCCTGTAAATGCTGCCTGGTCTCGGGTCTTTTCTTGGAAGTAGTAGTCATTCTGTTCTATGCCCTATCGTGTAAACTTGTATCTATTTTTACCCTTCGCCAAGTGTTAACAACTAGTTGTAGACTATTTCCACCCTCATCATTCATCTCTGTATTCACAGAATCTGATAAGTGAGACGTTAGATGTTAGATGCTCAGTATCTATTTGCTGAATTATTAGATGCGTGCAAATCTATTCACTAGCAGGCAAGGTCGTCAGGAGAAATGAAACATCACAATTGGAACAACACGTTTCACGGAAACAGAACATCGTGGGGATGAAGCTGCCCAAGGAGGACTGGGAAGAGGCTCTCATTGCAGCCATTCTGTGCAGATTCCTCCTACTGTGTTACGTGAATCCCGCATACCAGGCAGGGCTCAGTCGGAGCTGTAGAGCACTGGTGGTGTGAATGTCCCGCAGAATCCTGGGACCCTGGTTACAGGACTAAACCTACACCTGGTCCAGGAGTCAAAGAAGCTGAAGGAGGATTCAGGGCAAGGTGGGGCAGGTGCAGGCCAGCTGCAGCCTCACTAGATCGGCCAGTGTCTGTGCTCCGAGATGGCCACTCCTTCCTTTCTGCTTCCAGATCTCCCAAGCATCTCCCTGTTCCTACCCTAACCAGACACACAGAGGAAAGGGAATTCTTGGAAGTGTAGTTTAGCATAGCCAAATTGACAAAGTCACCGCACCCAAGAATGTTGATGCTGGAGTTAAAGGAGGGAATCCTGAAAGCTCTGAGGTTTGATTACTCTCAATAGAGCTGGATACCTCTGCATCAAAAGGATGTAAGATTTCCTGCAACAGTCTCATGAACACATTCTTTGTTAATTCTACAGTCCCTCCATCACTCTAATAAACAACACTCAAATCTTAAGCCTCAGACATCACAGCCTCTATTAATGCCTTCGAGCTTCAGAGAGACAGGATCAAGGTCAAATTTGACAGAGCCCTTCCTCCAAAAAGGGAAGAGTCGAAGGCCCGAGGGCCCTTGCTCAGAAGATGACCCAGTGCTCCTGTGGGATGGGCATAGCCAAGTCTAATCATAGCTCTAGGCTTTGCTTTACCGCATGTACTCTGCGATGACTGTATTGATTAATGATAGGTGGTGAATGGAATGGATGGGCTCACACCTACTTACGTGTATAGCTGACAGTGTCCATAATACAAAAACAAGATAATTGATCAAAATTATGACCCTTATTAGTGTTGAGAGTTTTTCCTGGGTATTGTCATTCAGAGGACCATGAGTGAGCACATAAGCAGTGTCCTCTGCAACATTCTGACAGTCCTCACCGTAATAAGTTGCACGGGGCTATTCCGTATAGTGCCCTTCAATTCAATCAACAGGCGCCACGCAAAAGTGCAGTTTAATAAAGTGGTTTACAGGGGCCCAGGATGTTGTAGCTGAGCCAGAACAACATTTTAATATATTAAACAGTGTGCTTCTATTTTCCTGATACTGATTTTTATTCCCTGTCCTTACCCAGTTAAGCTTCACAGGAGGGTTATTAGAGCCTTTTAAAGTTTAAAAAGTCTAATCCTTAGAGGACCAAGTTCATCCAATAAAAAAAAGTGTGTTGAGGCAGAATATGGCTCCAGCTCCAGGCATATGTCCCCCAGGGTCCCCACATTATGAGGAGGAGAGAGGCTAACAGGGACATGGTAAGGAGCAGAGGTCGCCAAAGGCAGGGCTGAGGTGACTGGCGCTGAAGGGGACAAACAGGCAGAAGAGGAAATAAGTCAGTCAGAACAATGGAGCACATGCTGCAGTAACAAACAACCCCCAAACGTCAGAGGCTTCCAATGCCAGCATTTATATCTTAGTTCTTGTACATGCCCGTGAGGGTCCTTGGCAGGACTCTGTTCGCTTCAGGTATTCAGAGACCTGGGCTGACAGGGCAGCTACCATAGTAAGTGTTGTCAGAGAAAGAGAAATCACTGCTCTCAAATTGGGAATTAAATCCTCCAGCCAAGAAGATACATACATATCCCATTTGATCAAAACTCACCAGAGAGCTAGGTGCGGTGACTCACGCCTATAATCCCAACACTTTGGGAGGCTGTGGCCGGAGTTTGAGATTAGCTTCTTTGAGCAACATAGTGAGACCTTGTCTCTACAAAAAGTAGAAAAATTAGCCAGGTGTGTCAGCATGTACCTGTAGTCCCAGCTACTCAGGAGGCTGAGGCAGGAGGATCATTTGAGCCGAGGAGTGTGAGGTTGCAGTGAGCAATGATGATGCCACTGCACTCTAGTCCTGGCAACAGAGCAAGACTCTGTCTCAAAAAAAAAAAAAAAGAAAAGAAAAGAAACCACAAAAGAAAACCCTCACTGAACAGAGCTGGCCATATAGTCCCACCCAGCCTCCGAGGTCCAGAGGAGCCATCCTACACATGCCTGGAAAGAGGAGAGAAGCGGCTGTCTGTGGGCAGCACTGATGAAAATCCCAGTCAGCATCCAGAAGTAGCCCGGCCTCATTTGAATGAGCACCATGGAAGCACATCCCGAGCCCACCAGGCTTCAGTTTCCTCTAGGGGAAGTGCTGAGCTTCATCTACATGGCGGTGCTGATTTCAGTGTCCTACCCATTGCATTCCACAAGGACCTCTCATGGACAGTAGCCAGCAAATTGCTTACTGATTTTCTTGCAGGAGTTAAGTCTGTTGGTCCTATGAGATACCGCTAATTTACCTTCAAAAATATCCTAGGATTGCAAATGCCTAAAAGACAGCACGGTATAGGGCACTGCGGCAATGATGGGAAGCAGAAAGGTTATTCAGGGTGGAGTCCAAAGTATTCCTCGTCAGGTAATAGCTTCCCTGTGGCTATAATCGTTCATTTACAAAACGTCGATTTGGGGTAGTCTCTCTCTCTCAGTTTCTGTGGTAGGCAATGAGGTATTTTGCTACACTTGAGAAAATATCCCAATCTTTGGAAGATGTGCAATGTGGTTGTATTAATTGAAAATTTCAAGATTTCTTTCGTTGTAACAATTTCATGGCAAGTCTATGAGTGTGCACTATACATGCAAGCGTGTGTGACAGTGAAACACGGGGATTTCAAAGTCAGGCAGAACCGAATTAAATTCTTTCCCTAGATAGCCATGACTCCTCAGGTAATATACTTCGTCTCTCCGAACTTTTCTCATGCAAACTGAAAATGGTATATTACAGGGTTGGCTTCACTTCTCTTAAAATGGGGACATCACTTACATTAGTGTTGACGCTAGGATTAGCATTTATATATGTAAACTGACACAAAGCATGGTGCGTTAAAGAAACAATTGTTATTACATTATAACTACTCTATTTATATGTAAGACGTGCATTGACTGGTTTCAATAAACATTTATTCATTCCTGCTATTGATGAGGCCTTACAGAGCTGATTCAGATGTGGTTTGGGGGCGCTTAGGATCTCCCTTTTAAGCGATGTTGGTTTAAGATGCAGGCAGAAAGGGGACCCAGTGGAAGAACTGGTGAGAACTGCGGTCACTGGTAAAAGTAGGTGAGGACAGGAGGTTAATAAGGACAAAAAGGAGCTGTCCGATGTTGAGAAGAAGATACTGAAGTGTGAGTATATCCACTACGAAAGGGGCAGGGCAGAGAGTTTGGAATGGATAAAGAAAGACTGACGGAAAGAAATTACTGGAGAAATTTAGGTGAGCTAAATAAGTAATGTGGAGACGAACATTGGTTCAGATATTTACAACTTTATAATAGGTAATTTGGGGTGGAGAGAGCTCCCTGAATCTCAGCACCATACCTGAAAGGCAGGAGTTCTAAATCGATCTCACAACATCCAGGACAATAGGTATTTAATAAGAGCTTTTTTGGTTCTTTCTTAATTGCCTTTGTTAGACCATGAGCATGTTACCAGTGGAAATTATGGCATTTCATTTCCCCAATGTCTTTATAAACAGTAGAAAAGACATCACACATCAGCTGTTAAAGTCTTTATTAATATTAATTTTTCCTCTATAATCCTGCTTCTAAAAATCCACCATTAAAATTAATCATATATGTGCCCAAAGATTTACTGCCATGATATCCATCTCAACTGCAAAAAGGTTGTAAACAGTCCTGATATGCTTCAGCCCAGATTGGGGGGCAGGGGGAGGGATTTCAATAATGTATGGTCCATCTGGTAAAATACTGTGCAGACGTTAACTTTTAAGGTTTAGAATACGTATTCCCAGGAAAGGTAAGGCACTGTCCTGTTTACACCTCTGTGAAGCCATGTTCTCATACTGCCCCCGACAGTGACCTAGCTGACTGCTCCTGTTTCCGTCCCCTTCGTTGACTTTTCCTTCTCCCGCCAACTGCAGAACTCCTCCCAGGAGTTCTGACCCTGTTCTCCAAGTCCAGGGCCAACACCAGTGCTGAGGTCAAGGTCCCACCTTCATACCTGCACTCTAGACCTCTCCTCTGAGCTCCAGGGGAGCAGATCAAATCACCTACTTAGAACTGCTGCTTGGCTGTTTCACAGCCTCCCAGACAGCACAGCCCAAACCCAAGACGAGTCTCTGGGTTACCTCCCCGTCTACCTCCCCTCAAAAGGAATCAATTCGAACTTAGTTCTCCCCTAGCCTGATCCGTATCAGTAAATATCATCACCTTTTAAAAAATCTTGAAGATATAACTGACCTTCCGTACCCAGCCATTGTCATAGACGGTTGGTCTATGTCCAAAGTACATCTCAGTGGTTTGTATCTTTCTCGGTCTCTGACGCTAACAGCCCACGCCGAGCCACCATCGCATGTTGGCTGGATGACGGCAGTAGCTTCGTACTTGTTCTCTCTGCCTCTGATTTGTCCCCTTACTGTGTGTCCTCCACACGTCAGTCAGAGGGATGTTTTTAAAAAATGTATTAATATAAGATTAAGTAGCACGCTCTCTTGCTTAAAATCCATTCATAGCTTCCTGCTTCATTTAAAGTAAAAATCCCCCTATGGCTTACATGGCCCTGTCCTCCCCTTCCAACCTGACTCCTTCATTCTGTTTCTGCCCTATAACCCTCACTGTCCCCCATACAGAACAAGTTCCTGTTTACACTGAGGCCTCCAGGTTGCTGTCCCTTTGCCTGGGACATTCTTCTCCTGGCTGCCCCATTCTCAAACCAGGTAATTTTTGTTTCCTTACACTTAGGGTCCATCTTAGTTGATAGAGGGGCTTCTGTTGGGGTCTCTTAAATCACGTGGCCAAAAGAAAAGTATGGAGGGAAGGATTGTGTGCATGCGTGTGTACAAAGATTGAAAAGATTGAAACGCAAATCTTCACATTGGTAATTGATGAGTCAGATGTTATTTATAAGTGATTTATTTTTTTCCATTTTGCAAAGATTCTACAGTGCATATATACCTTGAAAAATAAGAAAAAAGATTAGTTTTAAAAAGACATCAATTTTAAGTGAAAGTTTTCAGTAGGCACAGGTGACCTGGCCAATCTCTGGAGGTCGTCGGTAAATGCTCTGGTTCCTGAGAATCCGTGTCTCACGCAGACATAATGAGCACATCCTTGAGTCTGGCCAATTTGTTGATTTTGATTTGCTCAGGAGTGAATCCGCTTCCCTGAGGCCCGACTTCTTCACCCCACATTTCCTCCTTAGTGAGGTGAAGAGTCCCTGGCTTCCTCCTGCTTCTCTCTCACCTGGGCTTTTTCTTATCTCTGGAAGTAATTGAAGAAGGTTAACCCCAGATCAGAGGACAGAAAGGAGATAACGCCTTGAGCTTAATTCAACCTGCATTTTAACAAGCTGCCTTCTGGTTTCACAGGATACACCCCACAGAGGCCATTACAGAAGCTGCCTCCCTGCCTCGCTCCCTCCCACCGAGCCTCTCATCTCTCCACCTGCAGGAGCTGTCCTGCCCCAATTCCCAGGGCAGTCAGGTGGCAGGGCCCTGAGTCACCCTCCCTGGGGACTGACCTAGAATGCAAAGTCCCAGCACTGACGGGCACTGAAGGCCTGGGCTCCCTGTCTCTCAGTGGGAAGCGTGGAATGTCGCTCCAGGCCAGCCTTTTTGTTTCCATCTTCATTTATGGGCACTTACCTGATATTAATTATACCCAGCATGCGTGACGTTCTCTGCAAGTTAGCTCAGGTTACCTCATGTCATCACGTTACTTTTCTGAATGGTTCCTCCCGTAATATGCATAACTTTTCCCTGCCCTCGTCCAAATTAAAATGCTATTTATCCTTAACGACTCATCTCTAGAACCATCCTCCAGAGACGCTTCCTGTGTGCTCCTTTCTGTGTCCTCCATGTCCTTTTGTATGCCCAGTGGAGTAACTCACTTCATCCTAGACGGGTGGAGGCAGCTGGCCTTCTCACAGACCACGCTAGCAACTTGCACATACAAACCAGCTACCAATTACTAGGGAAAGAGCATGCACCCCTTGTGTAAGATTGTAATTCAACATAAGAATCCTCTATCATCTCCCTGGAACTCTTCTCCCTAACTCTCTGTTCTCTTTCGGATATCTGGAGCTTCCCATTTCCAGCATCGGCTTTGGCCCACCAGGTTTGGGGACTGGAGGCTTGTCTGGACTTGAGGAATACGACTCCCAGACCCTCCCAGGGTCTCCTCAGAGTCGTTTGCCCTCCAGAGTTTGGAATTACTCTAAGTGACAGACACTCTCCGTCAAAACTACACACATTCTCCTCTCTCCGCCAGGGGAAGAGAAATTTAGCCACAGGTGAGGTATGTCTGTTTTCATTTCAGATTCCCCCAGCATACAGAGCTCCCTAAGGCCGAAGACCTGTCCCCATCCTGTGTGTGTGTGACCCATGCCTGGCAGAGCATCCAGCAGCTGGCGGCAGAAGGCTAGGGGGGATTTGGCTACAGCAAGGATAGAAAGGGAGTTCATGGTCCTAACTGGTCCTCCATGCGGCACAGAGGCGGACCCTTGTCCCAGCGTACACCCGTGGGCTCCACCGTCCGTGAGCGGAGATCATTAGCTTCATCTCGTCTCTGTGGCCATGTAGAAAAGAAGCCTCTTTGTAGCTACAGAAGTGGACCTCTGTGTTGGTCCTGGTGCTAAGATCCCACCCATGATGCTGTGTGCTTGTGTGTGTGCCTGTGCATGTGTGTGTGAAGGGTGCCACCTGACTACTGAATTACTGAATCCTGGCCTCCTGCCTAGACTCTGATTACTGGCTGCCTGCACTTTGACCTGGACCCACTGTGGGTTGTCCCCTCACTTGTCCCTCTAAATCACCAGTGGTGTTACTGTTTCCCTGGAGCTAAAGATGACCGTGAAGTGACTTTTTTTTTAACATTCCCATCCTTTAATAATTTTCAGTGTTAATCATGATAATAATGATGGCCAGAAATTTAAAAAAAAAAAAAACATGGATGGTGAAAATTCACTGTCTATTTGAATATCAATTAATTACAGATTTTTGGAGATAAGTATAAAATGACTGTTTCTCTGTTTTAGAATTTAAACATAAATTCCATCAGAAGTAACTCAAGTTCTATTTTATTTCCTTGTGTCCAGAATTACTGTTAATTTCTCATCTACCATTTAAGCAGAGGTGCACAGAGTAGCACAGGGCTGGGAGACATGGACTGTGCCAGAAATGAGCTCAAATGACTCCAAACTTTTAAGAACATTCTCTCAAAATGACAATGTGCAGCTGAGTTTACAGTGTGCCGGGGGCCGAATGGATAACTGGTGTTTCTCTAATTAAAGTCGATGTTGTTAGATATAATGTTTATTGAAGGGTAAGTAGAAAAATTCAATAACAGCTGGAGCAATCATTTATAACTTAGATCACAAAAAGATTTAGAGGGGGTTGTTACTGAAATTGTTGAGAATTGGTAGAGCATGGGCATAATATAGTTATGGGCTGAACTGTGTCCTCCCAAATTGGTAAGTTGAAGCCCTAACCCCTAACGCCTTAGAATGGGACTGCATTTGGAGATAGGGCTTTTAAAGAATTAATTTAGGTAAAAGGAGACTATTAGGGCAGGCCCTAGCTCAGTATCACCGGTGCTTTTATAAGAGGATGAAATTTGGACACACGGAGAGACACCAGGGATGTGTGATCGCGGAGGCAGGACCAGGTGGAGACACAGTGAGAAATAAGCCATCTGCACACCACAGAGAGAGGCCGCAGAGGAAACCAACTGGCCCACACCTTGACCTTGGACTCCCAGCCTCCAGACCTATGAGCAAATAAATTTCTGTCATTGAAGCCACCCAGTCTGTGGTGCTTTGTTATGGCAGCCTGAGCAAACTGATACAGATATAAAGCAGATTGATTTTCAGAACATTGCAGAATTCCTTTTATTCTCCATGGACAACGCAGCCCGGGGTGGACTCTGCCTTCTGCTTGGCCCGTCAGTTGCTGCTGACTCTCTGCTCTCTGTGGGACTGCCCAGGAGCCCTCCAGCCTGGCTGGCAGCTCTAGTGCCAGGCAATATCGATCCCCTCGTTAAGAACACAGCAGTTCACTGATAAATCCTAACAGATAACTAGAGCATGCAATGTTCCATGGAAGAAATCCACCCCAGTCACAGAGGCAAAGACACATCTCAGGAGATACCTGTCCAGGGACAGCAGTAGCTCAGGAGGCTGTTCCATGGGAGATGCTCATTGCAGGTACCCCAGGATCACAGACAGATGCTTCACACACCTGCTGCCACACAGGAGGTCACAGAAGCAGAGGCAGAATTGTCTACAGAGATGTTCCCTAAACACAGCCTTACATGTATTGACAGATGGTGCAGAGAAAATGCCCCTATCTGTGATCACACACTCACCCAGGGATTGATCTCAGATCCAGCCCTGGAGCAGGGGCCAGCCATGACACCAGTGACCTTCAGACACCAACAGGTATTTTAGGAAACACATTGTGGCCTGGAGATCAAAGATTCCCTGCAGAGATGGTCCCCAGTACTCAGGAAAATGACATCCTATGGTCAGGGAAAGGAGCAGGAAGGCCCTGACAGCAGGCCTCCCAGAACCTCCCTCTTAGACGCCTGTCCCTCCGTCTACCCCCAGCTTACTACACAGCTGCTTATCTCTCTGTCCTCCGGGTACAGGCATAATTTCCAAATATGTCTGAGGATACTGTCCTCTTGCCCTTTGGTGTATGTCACAAGAGGAGAGGCCATCGTCACAGGCCCTGGAGCTGAAACATTTCATAAGGAACAAAAGTTTGCCAAGGACAGATAATACTCTGGACCGTGCACCAGGGTACAAGGACCAGAAATGTTTTCTCTGAAACCTCCAACGCTATTCTCTTTTTTCTAAGCAAATTAGTACTTCTCTAAAATGGGATGGGATTAGGAATCTTAAGCACCAACCCAGGTGAAGACTGAGTAGCGAGAAAGGCAAAGGACAGAGGCGAAGTCACAGTTTACTCAGGAGGTGCTAGCTGGCCTGCAGCGGGGCTCACACCCTCTGTGACCCTCTCCCTCCCTCCCCCAGTGGCATAGCCATCCACACCCCACCCACCTGCTCCCTCTCCCCATCCCCGACTCGGAGCCCCTCTCTCTGTCTCACTTCCCAGTGCCATGGTAATAATTGCATTTACAGTCTGGGTCATTACTCTGTCCCTGGGGATCCCACTGCTGAGCTCATTCTGGCTGGCAGTTACTTGGGAGAGGCAAACACCCCAAACGGAGCTCAGACAGTGTTCAATTATAGATCAGTAGAAATCTCCCTGCTGAGTGTGCTTCTTCAGAACACCTGTGGGCAAGCTGGGGCGGGGCTGGCAGGTGGGAAGAGAATGGATTTTAGCTTCGGTAGATGCTATGCATTGGGAATTTCTATCCAAATGCCCCTGGCCTCTCCATCTATTATGACCTGCCCGTAGTGGCATATAAACTGTGGGGGGCATAGGATTAGGTACTTCTATGGGGAGAAGGGTTTCGTCACTGACATTAGGTTTTCAATTGCCAGAGCATTATGGTAATAAAAAGCAGAACAAATTTAGTTGATTTTACTATTGTTTCTAAATTTCCTGCAGACAATGCATGCTCCAATGGTGTGCACGCAGGACAGACTTCCCCACTGCCTACTGTCCGGCCCTTGCTGCGGTGCTCTGCGCCTGGGTATCGATGACACTGCACACTACTAAATGCAGCCAATCACCGTCTTAGGGTCAGACCAACCAGATTGGCATCTCTTTGCTCTAAGGCTTGGACAATGGGGGAACTGCAACAAGAGACGTGCCCCTTGAACGAGCAGGGAGTTAACAGCTCCTCTTCCCTACAGCACTATAGAGACCTTTCGGAAAAACAAAAACAAATTATGGCCAAGAGAGATGCCTAGTGGGACCCGGACTCCTTGCCATAATAGCAAATGTGGTGTCTCAGTTAATATAGTGGCTTTCAAACCTGGATAGGTGTTCATCTATTTACTTCTAGACGATTTCACGTGACTTTTTCCATCAGGACCAATAAAAGATTCTGCTATGCGGATACTCAGGGTTTCACTCTCCTCTTCGGGGGGTCTGTGCTTGGCAAAAGACAAAACACAAACACACACACACACACACACACACACACACACACACACACAGAACAACAGAATTGAGGGAGGTTGAAAAGACTCTGGAATAAAAGAAAGGAGACCCACTTTCTAATCCTGGCTTTCCCACTCACTCACTGGGTGCCCACGTGTGTTAGTCAGATCCACCTGCTACTACACAACTGCACAGACTTACTGGCTTAGACAACAGAAATTTATTTCTCACGGTATGTCAGCTAGAGGTCCCACATCAAGGTCCAGCAGCAGCTGGGGTCTGGCGAGGGCTCTTACTGGTTTCCCTTCTCTCTTCCCCTGTGTTCTGGGAGGTGGGAAGTGGGGAGGCAGCGGGGGGAGGGATAGGTGTCGTGGCCCGTTTCTAGGGACGAGGAATGAACACAGAGACAAAGAGACACAGACACACAAAGACGGTACAAGACTGCAGTGCCTTCCTGCTGCAGTTTCTTTATTTTTAACATAGTCTGTTTGGCAACTGTCCCACCGCAATTTCTTTGTACCCACACTGTCCCGACTCAACACGTCCCGTTCCTTGTTGTTTCGTCTCCGGAGAGCCGATGTTTTCATCCTGAACTCTCTAGCCCTTACTGTTTTCAGATCAGGGCACCCTGGACTCGTGTTCAAGCCCACAGGCATGTTCTGAGAAAAACAACAAGGAACCGTTCCCAGACAAAATGTCCTCTACAATAGGGAGGGGGGAGATCGCTGGTGTCTCTTCTTTTGAGAACACTAATCCTCTCAGTTGAGGGCCCCACCCTTATGACCTTATTTAACCATAATCACTTCTTCAGAGGGCCCGTCTCCACACACAGCCACACTAGGGGTTAGGGCCTCAATGTATGAATGGGGGGGTGACACAAACATTCAGTCAATGACACCTTGGAAATTATCTTCATCTCTCTTAGCTTCAAAGAAATGGGGAAATACATACTTGCCCTACTTAAATCACCAAAAAGTGAGAAAATAATGGAAAGGAACATAGCTAGAAATGCATCATACCAGCTAAAAGAACTATTATTATTATTAGTGTATTATCAGTGTACTTTGAGGAACCAAATTTAAAGATTTTTGAGTCTCGTCTTCACAATGTAGCACAGAGGAAAACTGAGCATGAGAATTTAGGGTCAGGAACACGGACTTTGACAGGGGTTCAAACCATGGTCTGTTAGCTGTGTAGCAGTGCAATCTTATTACACTTTGCAGCAGTTGCCTCGTTTGTGTAAAGAAAATAGCTATTTTCTGATAATGATGATATAAGATATAAAACTGGAGTAGTCGCATCTCTTGTTATGGACCCTGATTTTTCTTGCCCATGCAGTTTGGATTGGGCTGTTCCCAGCCTGTGCACAGGAGACGGTCAGACAGACCAACCCTCAACCAGTCACTGCTCTTCACGTCTTTGGCCATAATGATTCGATTAAACATGGATATACAACCTAACCTGATCCAGTGAGTAGCATAACCCAAACTTTCAATGATAAAGACACCCTCCCTTCTTCTTTCTGTTGCTTAGAGGAGGAAGATGCTCTCTAAGCTTGAAACTGTACCTCCATTTCGCCACCTCGAGTGGAGAGCCTGCCTGATTCAGAGGCAGTAAGAGCAGTCAGGAAAACAGAGCTGGGAGATAAGGACGTATTTGTTCCAAATGACCTCGTTTGAGCCTGTGGATCCAGCCATTCTCAGAGTCAGCTCTTCTCTGGCATTTTCAGTTACATGAACCAATAAATTGCTTCCTTTTTTTTTTTGCTTTCTTTTTTTTTCTAAGATGTTTTGAGGATGGGAACAGTGGCTCACGCCTGTAATTCTAGCACTCCAGGAGGCCAAGGTAGGAGGATCGCTTGACATCAGGAGTTCAAGACCAGCCTGAGCAAGAATGAGACCCCATCTCCTACAAAAAAGAGAAAAATTAGCCGGATGTGGTGGCGCATGCCTGTAGTCCCGGCTACTTGGGAGGCTGAGGCAGGAGGATCGCTTGAGCCCCGGAGTTTGAGGTTGCTGTGAGCTAGGCTGATGCCAAGGCATTCTAGCCTGGGTGACAAAGAGATTCTGTCTCAAAAAAAAAAAAAAAAAAAAAGATGTTTTGAGTTTGATTTCTCTTAATTGCAACAACAACAAAAAAAGGAATCATTAAATTAATCGGACTCAGGAGTGGGCTATTAAAAGTTACAAACCCTCATATGGAATTGACTGTAGCACTGTAAGACCATGAGAACACCTCTATTACTGGCTGGAAATTTGTTCTTTCATATCATGCAGACACGAGTCATACATAAATTCACCTGTAATCCTGGGACTCAGGCTACATACCTGCAGAGGTTAGAGCAGGAAGTGATTCCATGAGAAAAAAGTAAACTGCAAGATGCTAGCCTCTGGCTGTATCCGCCAGTCTTCCATGAGTTTGCATTGCTTTAATCCCCTTAGAGCAGGACCAAAATGGAAGCCACTAAGCTCAGTCTTAAGAACACTGAATCCTAAAGCTTAGCAAGCAGAAAACCCTGGTGAAAGCTTTACATCCAAGTAGTCATATGAAGAGAGAAGAACTGAGAGTGGCAGATACAAGTCTGTGGTTCAGTTCTCAGTTTCTATGAGGAGTCACAGCCTCCAGGCCCACCAGGCCCCAGGAGTCCCCAAACTTGCCCCTGCACATCCATTTGCTGCAGTGGGGCTTGCCAGGCAGGCCTCGTTCTAAATCCTGATGAAGGAAGTTGTATCTCCATCATTATTACCCTAGTAGGCCCTGGAAGACAGGTGCATATCACATTGTGGTCCACTCGGAACCCAACGAAAACAGGACA
>NW_012134858.1:4685279-4709679 GCF_000956105.1 Propithecus coquereli
AAAAAAAAAAAAAAAAAAGATGTTTTGAATTTGATTTCTCTTAATTGCAACAACAACAAAAAAGGAATCATTAAATTAATCGGACTCAGCAGTGGGCTATTAAAAGTTACAAACCCTAATATGGAATTGACTGTAGCACTGTAAGACCATGAGAACGCCTCTATTACTGGCTGGAAATTTGTTCTTTCATATCATGCAGACACGAATCATACATAAATTCACCTGTAATCCTGGGACTCAGGCTACATACCTGCAGAGATTAGAGCAGGAAGTGATTCCATGAGAAAAAAGGAAACTGCAAGATGCTAGCCTCTCGCTGTATCCGCCAGTCTTCCATGAGTTTGCATTGCTTTAATCCCCTTAGAGCAGGACCCAAATGGAAGCCACTAAGCTCAGTCTTAAGAACACTGAATGTGTTAGCTTAGCAAGCAGAAAACCCTGGTGAAAGCTTTACATCCAAGTAGTCATACGAAGAGAGAAGAACTGAGAGTGGCAGATACAAGTCTGTGGTTCAGTTCTCAGTTTCTATGAGGAGTCACAGCCTCCAGGCCCGCCAGGCCCCAGGAGTCCCCAAACTTGCCCCTGCACATCCATTTGCTGCAGTGGGGCTTGCCAGGCAGGCCTCGTTCTAAATCCTGACGAGGGAAGTTGTATCTCCATCATTATTACCCTAGTAGGCCCTGGAAGACAGGTGCATATCACATTGTGGTCCACTCGGAACCCAACGAAAACAGGACAAGATGAGTGCAGGGATCCCATTTCCACCGGGGAATTCAGCCGGGAACCTGCAGCGGAATTACGCTGAGGAGACACGCAATGTCCCCATGTGCCACAGACATGCAGACTGAAGCACAGATAAATTTGTGATGGAGATAGTTGAAATAAGTTCACTGTAGCATCCAATGGGAGAAAACAAAACCATACAGTAAAAAGCAGTGTAATTACATGCTCAATTATGGCCAATCTTGAGGATTAAGTGTCCTAATCCAACAAAGGAGATTATTTTAAAGGACTTTAATAAATACTGAGACACAATGACTGGCATCCCTCATGCTTTTACCTTCTGAAATTGGTTTTGTTGGAGCTGACTGTCAGGATAATCAAGCAGAACTAGTTGGAATCCTGGACTTTGGCCACTAACTATTGCCCACATAATTGGGGGGTCTCTTTACCACCCCCAACTGACTGCTTCTTCCCTTACAAGGGAGAATTATATATAACAAGTATACTGCAGACTGTGACGTGCACTTTTCTCGGTCCAACCCCAGGGAACGCTCAGCAGGGAGGCTTCAGGGCGGTTAAGGGCTTCGCCTGTCCTCGCAGGTGTGAGCATAGTCTCTGTTCAGCTTTTTCGCAGAGCTGAGGGCAGGAGCCACGCAGGGAGCTCCGCAGTTTCCATTCTCACCTTCCAGCTTTGGGGTCTCACGTCGCACCGTGCCATGGGTGCAAGGTCTGTGTGTCTCCCCCGTGGTGAGTACAACACCAAGCAACCTTCACTTTTTCAGAATTATTATGCTGCACCTTTGTTTGTTATCAATCTATTTCTCTTTGAGAAAAAGTGACCCTAGGAACACGGGTGTTCAGCGCCGAAGGGATCTAGGAAAATCACCTGGCGCAGACGCACTTTCCTTTTCACTTTTGTTCACCTTGGGGCTGCTGGATCCCGATGCTTGGTGCCGTTAACTCAGCGCAGTTTGCACCTTGCTGCTGTGACCTCCTGCTGCAACTGTCTCTAACAGTCATGCTTTGTTGCCCCTTCACACCAGAAGAGGGGCGTGCTGCTTGCCCCCTGGGGAGTGTCCACTCATGCTCAAGGCAAGGACTTGCCCAGACTCAGGACCTGTGGTGAAGACTTCGGGGTCAAGAGAGGGGACTGGAACTGGGCCCACGGAGTTCCTGCACCTGTTGCTGAGGGGAGCAGCCCGCAGAGGGAGAAATCAACCCCAAACCCCCATTCTGAAGAACTCCGGCAAAGAAAGGAAATCTCACCTGCTGAGAGTAATTTCCAGACAAATCCAACAGAGGTCAGTGGATCCTTTGACGCTCTCACTCACTTTCCTCAGCGAAGTGAAGGAGACATTAACGAGGGGCAGGCAGGGAGATGCTTCCAGGCCTTAGGCAGACGTTCGGCCCAGCCAGCCACCAGGAGACCCCAGCGGTTACCATGGAAACAACTGTGGGTAGACAAAGAGTAGATGGAATCCTTTAACTCGGTTTAAATGCAAATTCTGAGGGTAATTAAGAGGCAAACCACAGTAAGAGCATTACAGGAGATATATAGTCACTGGAAAGGTAATAAATGCCTGCCTTGAAATGGATATAATGAAAAATTTGAGTTTGTCTCAGCAAGGAATTTTGTCTTTAAAAAACTTCAACCTTTTCTATCTTCCTCTCCAGTTTTGGAAATTGTCATTCTAGTTTTCTGAGTTTTTTTTAAATATTAAAAATTCAGGCTTGCAATGGTTTTATACCTCTTCTCATTAGCAGGTATCTCCTATCTTCCCCAGAGTTCTCTCTGGAACCTTTCAAGAGCTGGAGTTGCCTGGACTTCAATTTTCATGTTGTTGCCGAAGAAGCAATTGGTTTGAAGAGGAAATTTTCTCTTCCATTCGTTTCTCCTCAGACTTGTTCCTTGGAGGGAGCACCCACATGGGCTCCTCAATTACTAGGCCCTGGTGCTCAGCCCAGCGTCTGAGGGAGCCCCCCACATACCCCAACTCACGTCCGCAGCCCCCAGTATGCTCCCAAGTAATCAGAAGGTTCCTCTCAATAAGCCCAAGCAGAAGCAGAGGAGAGGGTCCAGTCAGGGCATATTTTGGCTGGGAATTAAAACGTCGGCGACGTGCACCCCTCCAGATGATTGGTCTGAATTAGGTCTGAAATGACAGCAGGCTAGGCCCATGTGGCTGTACTTGAAAAAGTCAGCAGCTCCTTAATTAGGGTTTCATTGGTTTTTTACGCCTACGCACGTAATGAGGGGCACTTGGCTCTGAGTGGCAGAGACTGTGATTGCAGAGAGAACAGCGTTCTGCAGAGTGGCTCCCACCGCCACACCCCGTGCTCCCCGCCGCAGCACAGGTGTGGTCCTTGTTTCCCCTAGGCCTTTGCCAAGGAAGACCTTGGCCCTTTTGTGACTTCCTTACATTATTAAACCCGCATTTTAAATTTCACGTATTGAAGCTGGCCACTTCAGTGCAGTAATAGAGTCTAGTTGAAGAGGCTGGGTTTTTAGAGCTAAATAAAATAGCAGAGATGGAGAGAAGAGTAGCTTTTTTTTAACTCCCTCCTTAGAAATCTCATAACTTATGTCTGCATAATTAAAAAGGAATCACAGGAGCTAAGAACTAGAAAGGATATTAGGATTTATCTAGCTTGTGATTTCTTAATTTAGGGCCCATATATTAGTGTCAAGGTAATCAGAAACACCTTGAAAAGTAGGATGCTGCCTGTTGCTGACATCAAAAGCTAAAATGGATCCATAACATTAAAAAAAAAAAAAATGAGAGGAAGAACTATTGCTGTAACATCTAGTACAAACAGACTGAATACCTAAAACTGTGTGATTAAGCCTAAGCGAATTAGTCCTCCTAATACACTTGTCTCTGTAGTATTGTCTCTACTTTTCCCTAACAGGCAGAAATGGTGCTGGGAAAATGGATGGCCACATGTAGAAGACTGAAACAGGATCCGCACCTGTCACCTCTCACAAAAATCAACTCACACTGGGTAACAGACTTAAACCTAAGGCATGAAACCATAAGAATTCTAGAAGAAAATGTTGTAAAAACTCTTATAGACATTGGCCTAGGCAAAGAATTTATGAAGAAGACCCCCAAAGCAATCACGGCAGCAACAAAAATAAATAAATGGGACCTGATCAAATTAAAAAGCGTCTGCACAGCCAAAGAAACTGTCACAAGAGCAAACAGACAACCTACAGAATGGGAGAAAATTTTTGCATGCTACAAATCCGATAAAGGGCTGATAACCAGAACCTACTTAGAACTCAGGAAAATCAACAAGAAAAAATCAAACAACCCTATCAAAAAGTGGGACAAGGACATGAACAGAAACTTTTCAAAAGAAGACAGAATAATGGCCAAAAAACATATGAAAAAATGCTCAACATCTCTGATCATCAGGGAAATGCAAATCAAAACCACAATGAGATATCACTTATCTTCAGTGAGACTGGCCTTTATGAAAAAGTCCCCAAACAATAAATGTTGGCGTGGATGTGGAGAGATAGGAACACTCATACACTGCTGGTAGGACTATAAACTAGTGCAACCTCTGTGGAAAGCAATATGGAGATGCCTCGAAGAGCTACAAGTAGAACTACCATTTGGTCCAGCAATCCCATTACTGGGCTCTACCCAAAAGAACAAGACATTCTATAAAAAAAACATCTAGAATGTTTATAGCAGCACAATTCACAATTGCAAAGATGTGGAAACAACCCAAGTGCCCATCAATACATGAGTGGATTAATAAAATGTGGTATATGTATACCATGGAGTTGTACTCATCCACAAAAACAATGGTGATCTAACACCTCTTGTATTATCCTCAATAGAGCTGGAGCCCATTCTACTAAGTGAAGTATCACAAGAACGGAAAAACAAGGACCACATGTACTCACCATCAAATTGGTATTAACTGATCAACACTTAAGTGCACATATGGTAATAACATTCATCAGGTGTTGGGCAGATGGGGGGGGTGATGGGTATATACACACCTGATGGGTGCAGTGCACACCGTCTGGGGGATGAATACACTTGAAGCTCTGACTCAGGTGGGGCAAAGGTAATATATGTAACCTAAACATCTGTACCCTCATAATATGCTGAAATAAAAAAAATAAAAAGGGGATGGAGACCTTGAAACTAAACAACTACAATGTATTTTACAGAAAAAAAATTAAATGAAAAGACAAAAGGAAAGCAAAATGGCAAATAAAAGTAGAGATAGGAATGTGGTTTTGCATACCATCATGTCACCGATGCCATGCAAAAATACTCTTGTCCTCTTGTCCACAATGCCCCCTGTGGCTGGGAGAGTCCTGGTAAACAAACGGGCGAAAGACTATTGGTGCAATCTTCAGAGCTGGCCTGAAGATGGCCAGATGGCAAAGATGTTTTCTTCCCCAAAATTACCAAATAATGTCTTGAAAAGACATGTCTCACAATGTTAATCCATCTGAAAGCAATCTAGAAAAAAATTCCAGATAAGTAATTAAAATGGAAGGGAATAAAAACTGGCAACTCGGGTTGAGCCTTCATGACAAAGAGCAACATCCTAGACCAAGCCTCCCCATTACAGCCCAGTGCGGAGAGGAGGAGGATGGGACAGCCAATGCAGAGCTTTGGTTTGCAGGTGACAGCCCTTACTCACATGACCCTGTGTAAGTCATCAAATCCCAGTGAAGACCCAAACTAGGAGAAGGAAATGGAGAGAAGCTCTGGGAAGGACGTTCTGTCACCTGTGCAGGTGAGAGGTAATTTGCCTTTGAGAGATGAGTATGTTACCACTTACAGTGGATCAGAAACCGGTGAAATCTCTAACCTTCGCCCAATCATAGATCCTCCAACTTCACTTCTGCTTCAGTTTTGTCACTTGTCAGATGTGAATGCTGTCATTTCATTTGTTGGTCTGTTTTGTGGACCAAATAAATAACACAGGTAGAGGCTTGATTCCAGCACCTAACGAGTGCTAAGTCCTTACTAGAGGGCATCCAGCTCCTTCTCTACGTCGTAATTTATCCAGAAATGATCCCCTAAACACCATTAGAGACCAGTGTCTTAGATGGATTGCTATTTATATGAGGCAGATCCTCTGGTGGCTCTAATTATGTTAAGAAGGTTTTTATTTTTTGTGACAAAAATTAATTTTCAATTGCTTCTATTTGAAGATAAACTAGCTAAAAGAATTCCAAAGAGATGGCAGAATAAGATGAATAACAAGGAACCTGTTTCCCTTAATGTTCATCGTTATTACTGTTAAATCATCTAACTCAAGGAGTTTCTAGCAGCAATGGCAGCAGCAGCAGCAGTTACAGGGAGTAAAGGGAGTAACCAGGGCTCCCAGGAATGGAAGGCAGATAACATCTTTTCCTTTCAGCCACTCCACTCCCAGGCTCTAGGGAGCTGCCTCTGTTCGGCCAGCCCTCCTCTTCAGTAGCAGCGATCTGCTCCCTCCCTCTCCTTGTGTGTGCTACAGCCTAGGATCTAGGACACTATCTAAGAGCACCTGGGCCCCTGGGCAGGTGTCAGGGGCAGCGGCCACCTCTCACCCACCTGGCATCCAAGTAGAGTCCCTTGGTGCAAGCAGACAGTGATGACGTCTCTGAGTGTCCTCGACGCTTCCTGAGCCTTGCTCTGCAGCCCCAGTCCGGGGAGCACTCCACACGTAGACAGAGGCACAAAAGGGCCTGAGCCTTCAGAGATGGTTCAACCTGTTCTACTTCCTGCTTCAGCATCAGGATGGGATCTTCATCAGCCCAAAGTGTAGGAGGAAGAGAAAATATGACCTCTGCCATTGACGTCTTCTTTAGGACTAGATCCACATCTGCTGGAACCAGTTGCAAAGGCACCTCCTGAAGCCACCCAGGGAAAAACGAATATCAGCACTTCACACAGAGAACAAAATCCTGCTGCTTATAAACAAACTTGCAAGCACAGACACCACAGCCAACCAAATAAAAGCAATGTTGGAATAAGTAAAATGTGACTCTTCAGAGAACCAAACTGGTGACAAACGATAAACTTAAGAAAAACAGTCTACAAACAGCCCCCGCATTGCCCCAAAGCCCCCATCCTTTGTGTCCCCAGCACAGCGGACAGGTCTCCATTCAAGTCCTTCTTACTCTGGAGACTTGTGTGTCTTCACTACTGAGACCCTGAGTGACCAACGATACACCTCAGTTACCTCCGAATCTCCGGTGTCTGGTAGTGCTTCTATTGGGCAGGGATGTTTGGGGACCGTTTATTGAGTGAATGAGCAAATTCCCAAATAAAGAAATGAGTGGCTCAGGGAATGAATGGCAAGACAGAACATGGAGATTCAGCCCTAGATGGTCAGTATTCCCAAGGAGGGGCATAATTAAAGATCTAATAGAAGAAAAGTTGGTAGAATGGAAAAGAAAATATTAAAGGCACCTGAGATAAGCAATTGAGAGGGATTATCACATGCTCAACAGAGTTAATAATAAGAAAATATGCCAAGGCATATCCTAGAGGGAGGGGGAAAAGCTTTCAATTTCAAAGGTAAAGACTCCTTTAAGCTTTCAAGCCAAAAAACCAAAAAAAAAAAAAAAAATCTTACCTGCTGTCCTTCAAAAAGATTCTTTGACTTACAAGAATAAAACCCTGAGTGTTTCTGATTTAAAATAGAAGAAAATGGAGCAGCTGATATTACAGACAATGAAGGTTTTGAGAAGAGATTGTCTTTGTTTTGGCATAACCTGTTATCCCCAGGAGGAGCAGGACCCCTCCCCAGGACTGTCTTCAAAGGCTCCAGCCAGCGTGGCTAAGAACCAGCTGTCTCTGCCTCTCTAAGGGAATGTGAGCCCCAAGTGTCACAGCCCTAGCACTCTGGGCTCCCGCTAAGCCACTAACTGTCCCACGAAACACAGGATCCACAGCTATGCAGGAAAGAGTTAACACCGCAGGTCTGAACTGTTGTCCTTGGAAGGCCTGCTTGCTAGGAGCCCTAGATGTCTAGGAACTTAGACTTCAGAGGATTTCCATAATAACCTGATAAGAGTGTCTCACTGTGCCTAGGCTGTTTGTGCAAACAATGTGGTTTATACTGAACGTCTGCTTTCCTTCTGAAGTCTGGAATTTTGGTACATTCTGGGCAGAGACCGCCTACGTGATCAGCCCCCAGTAAAAATCCTGCCAGTCTCTAATGAGCTGTCATGATTAGCAACATCTCTTGCCTGTTGCTGGAGGAATTAAGCACATCCTTTGTGATGCCAATGGGAAAAGATTCTGGAACCTTGGGGATGGTTTCCCCCAGATTTCGTCCCATATGCTTCTTCTCTTTGCTGATTGTTCGTATCCTTTTGTTGTAGTAAATTATAGCTTAGTATGTGTTGGCTTCTATTAGTCCTCCCAGGGAATTTAATCCTAAATTACTACACTTTTTCCTTTACCACTGTACTGTACAGGCTATTCTAATTGTCTCCATCTGGGCAAATACAATAACCTTTTAAAGCAACTGTCTCCATGAATTCTATAGGCAGACAAACTGGAGACCAGCGTGGTAAGAAATGGAGGAGCCAGGAAGAGGCAACCTTCGGGTCCCAAGACTATCATGCAGACATCTTTGGCAAGAGAGGGGCCTGGAGACGATTCTTGAATGCTTCATCAACTTGTCAAGCAGATGCTCCACATTCTTCCTGAGCACCCCAGTGTCCTGCCAGGTCCTTGCCCACTCCTGCTGGGATGATAAAGAGCTTTATAGACCCTCTAAAACACAGACATTTTTTTCCAGCTGTGCCATCTGGTTGTTTTTCTTTTTACAGGCAGTCAGCAGAAAGACTCATCTGTTGAGACATAGATGGAGCCGTGTGTGTGTGTGTGTGTGTGTGTGTGTGTGTGTGTATGTGTGTATGGGTGTGTGTGTGTGTGCATCTCATCTCTTTATATGTTGGGCAGAAGAGTCTCAGGGTGGGTATAGCAGAGAACACACAGGAAAAGTATTCTGAGACACATGGGAAAGATTAAGCCTCAGATGTCCCCCGAGGTGCAGGTGCACTAGTGCCAGGAGCTGGTCAGTGGCAGCCTCCTCCCACCCCACCATCCCCGCTCGGACCTCCCTATGGGGCTAGCTTTGCTCTTATTCTAAGAGCAAACCAAGAGTAGCCCATGACATCGCCAGCAGTAAGAAGCACTGCACCTGCGACTTAGCAAGTCAAAGCTGGGTGCTGTGATGAGAAATATTGCTGACCTTGGGATGGTCAAAAACATGATACCCAACTCTCACAATCAACTGGCCATTATAATCTGTTACTTTGTGAGCACATCTGCTGTCAATATCTGCCTAACACATTGGGGACTGAGGACCTATTTTTTTCTTAGAAACCTAATACTATGGATTCAAGAGACTGTCTCCCTGACTTTGCCCATATATCTGAACTGTCTCTGAAATATCCAAAATATTTGTCTGGATATATAATAACAGGTACTCAATAACGCTCCCTGCTTTTCTGTAGGTCTCTAAGGAAGGAAGTTCTTCTACAATTGCTCAATTGGTATCAAGTATTACTGAACATTTACTGCATATCCAGACCTTCTACTGGTCCTCATTAGGCAGTTCTACAAAAATGGACATTCAGAAAGTCTTGTAAGGGTTACAGCAAGTCAGTGGAATGATCATGGTTTAAACCCAGGTCCACGTGACTTCAAACCTGTGTCCTTTCCCCTAAAGCAGGATTTCTTCACCTCGGCACTATTGACATTGTAGGCCAGATAATTCATTGTGGTGGGGACTGTTCTGTGCATTGTAGGATCTGTAGCAACCTCCCTGGCCTATACCCACCACAATAGGACCCACTCTAGCTATGACAGCCAAAGAGATTCTTAGACATTACCACATATCATCAGGAAGGGATGGAAAATCTCCCATCCTCCCTGCTCCCACCCTGTGCTGAGAACCACTGCATTATAGCAGACCACCTTTGAAGATTTGCTACTCAAAGTGTGGTCCAGGGACCAGCAGCTCCAACAACAGCATCGCCCCAGAGCTTGTGAAAGATGCAGAATCCCACACCTCTTCTCAGTCCTGCTGAATCAGAATTTGCCTTTTTAACAAGATCTCCAAGGTGATCTGTGTGCACATTCAAGTTTGAAAGTATTATTACATGGTATCTTGTGATCACAGTTGTTCTCCACAAATTTTCCCAGACAAATTCAGTTTCTGGAAGTGAGAATCCTAAAAGAAAAAAAAAAACACTCATGCATTAAATCATTTTGTTTCAATCACATTGTTTACCAGATTTTCATTGAAAGATCATAATTTTTTAAACTGTCTTTGAGCCAGTGTAGCCAAAGTGATCTGAAACAAAAAGAACCACAATACTTTTTTAAAAAGCTAATCCTCTGGGTTAGGGCAAGTAAGACAATGGGCTTTAATCAGTTCATCTATTGGTTCATTTGTTAATGCTTGCCGAGGAAGTGCATTGTGCAGAGCACTAGAGGTATGGAGTGTATAGAGCCTGGGTTGCCAACTAGAAAGCCATCCTGTGAGTCCACTTTCCATGATGACCAGAATATATCTCAGGGGCTGGACACAGACGTTTCTCTGTTTTTCTCTGGCCTCAGCCAAGGTTCACAGTCCATACATTTCTGAGAACACAAGCTGGACTCACTGCAGCTGCACAGAATCCTACTGTATGGGAAGGGAATCTTGACTTTCAATCTCACTGTTGCTTAACTTGAAATGCACAATAAGGGCCAGCCAATAACCCTAAGGTGAGTGACTGTCTGAATCACTGTAGCCTATCATAAAATGCTCTAGAAAAAAGAGTACTGGGGAGGGTTTAGGTTTGGAAGTCAGGGTTATTCCCTTTTCCCTACCAATAATTTGCTAGAAACCATTTAAGCATGGTACATTCACTGTCTACTAATGTGAGAATATTTTAAAAATGAAATTTGGAATAAGGAGGAGGGAACTGTGCCCTTAGCAGCATAAGGCCAGTGTTATTGTTCCGTGAGAATTAAGGATGAAGACTAGAGCAGATGGTCATTAGAATGCAATTAATTCTCATAAAAATTAATATTTCCAGGCACAGCCCATGTTGGAAATCCTCCCACCCCCTACCACCACCACCAATTTACCTGTCCAGAGTCATTTGGGGCCAACAGAGCTGTGGCTAGATCCCATTCCCTCCTGACCTCCAGCAGAAATCAAGTAGAGAATGAACTGAAGCTATGAACTTACAAGACATAAGAGCCCCTGGGGACTGGACTGAATCCTGTCATGAAGGGGGAGGGATAATGTGTTCCAGGAAACTTGGAGGCAGAATCACTACACAGGGAGGGCTGAATGGAAGAGGAATATACAAAGAGTAGAAAAAATGGAAAGATCCAGGGGAGGAGAAGAAGCATTGTGGGGTGATGGTGGTAAAGCTTTTTGCTCCTTAGGAAGTTCAAGGCCAAGAGGGAGAGAGACTAGGAGCTGTAAGCCTTCTACTCATGCACAAAGACACAATATTCACCTTGCATGGCCTTGAACACAGTTCACTTCCTGCACCTTTCAGTCAAGACTGACTTGACTTCCCTTCTGGGTTAAGTATGTTTTCACTCCGAGGTAGAAGGGAGAGAAATTTCTCAGAATGGGAGAACAAGCCCACCCCATGATCATCCAATGGTATTAGCTCACATGCTCTTGCCTGTCCTCTGTAGTACTGTGCTCCGAGTATGCACAGTGAGCCATTTTACATATAAATACGATATTATGTATTTCAGAATGGGTCTGTATTATATAACAGAATCTCATAAATGGAGAAAGAAAGCTTGTAAAATTAATTGCTGGGCCCCCAAGTTGAAAGTCCATTAAAATAATTAATAATGTCTCCATTTTTCAGTTGCTGATTTAGACTGGTGAAGCTTTCATTGCCCTTTCTCAAAATTCAGGAAGAAGAAATGATGTTGTAATTTTCTTCCTAAGATCCGATGCAATCTGTGCATGCTGCATGTGCAATTTAGCAAGATCGAATTGCATGATGATTAATGACAATTGGCCAAGGACATTCTTTTAGTCAAAACAGAAAACATTGGGCACCTACGTGCCAGGGTTCTGTACTTAGCATTAAGAATGCAGAGGCAAGAAAGTCACACTTTCATCTGGAGGGGCTGTGATACCATGGGGGAGACAGCAATGGGATATGTTCATTCTGACGCAAGCTCTGTGCTGTCATGGAGGTGCAGAGGCGTCACTGGCACCAGGAGACCTCCATCTCAACTGTACATTTTGGCGGTCAGGGCTTTGGAGAGTCTATGGTCACAGAGAGATGATAAAAACCAGTCTGTACTGTAGTCATTCCTTTCTCTTTGTTTTAACTGTATGATCCCTGCTGCCATCATTGGAACAGACAGCAAGTCATGGCTCAAGTTTAGTACATTTTAGCAAAGTGTGTGAGTATTTACTTTTATACATGTGTGTGCACATATGTACATATTTATATAGTTTATATGTGTGGGTATATAATTGGTGTGCTCACATCCCATGGTATATATGTGTATATACATATGAATATATGCATATATATGTATGTATATATTATATAACATATACACATGCACCCATCATGGTCTGGAGCTATTAATAATGGAAGAATATACACATACATGTATATGGGTGTGTGCACATATATCCCCTTGCATGTTGTACAAGCCCCTCCTGGTTCAGATTTCTGCCATTATTTTAATACTCACATCCCATGTTGAGTCACTGGGGTGTTATCCAGATCCGTGGGAGAGGTGAGCCGGAAATATCAACTTTTCCCCACTCCTTGACAAGATGTCTGTGCTCAGAAGCCTCATCTGGGATCCAATTTGCCAACTTGAGAGCTTTAGGCATTTTTGAAATGGAGCATGTGGCCAAAAGAAATCAGATTTTTCAGTGAAATAAGAGCTGTTTTCTGGGTCTCAAGTAGAGGAATTCCCCCAAAGTTCAGTAGATGAGAGGGGGATAAAAATCCAAAACTGTGCCTGGAACCTGGGCACAGAGAGCTGCAGGCAAAGCCTTCCAAGGTGGGAAGCTTCGATGCCCACAGGTGGCATTCTGTAACGGACGGGCAAAGGAAGGAGGATGCGGAGCTGGGACGCGGCCTAATCAAAGGCAGGTATATGCCAGGCATCGCGAGCGTCAGTGCAGAGGCCAGCAGAGCTTCCCCACGTCTATCTGGAGCCCTCTCAGCATGGATAAAGTGCAGTGGGATGAGAGAGAGGGATGGAGTGACTGAGGAGTCCTATAATTGTGCCTCGAGAGAGGTGACATTTACACCTAGGGGCTGTGATCCCTGTAAATGACTGCTAGAACTGATTATCCAATAAAAGCAAAGACAGATTTCAGGTTGCCTGGGCCTAAAAATTATGAAAGTTGATGTTGCTAACCCTTCCCTTCAATTCTCCTCTGCTGTCCTCAGATGGCCCAAGCCCTATAGTGCAATCATCCTTTCCTCCGTTTCCCCAGCTTCATCCCACTCTCGCTTCCACACTGGCCTTCCTTGAGGCTCCCGGCTCACCTACTGCAGCATGAGCAGTGCTGGAGTGATCCTCACACCCCTGGGGCCAGTCACTTCCTCCCCTGCATCCTGTGATCATCCCCCTTAGGACTGTCCTAGTATCTGTCACCTCTGCCCAGAACTCCTGGCAGTATCTCACAATCACTGAAGTCCTTATGGACCTCTCAATTTTCATCCATAACTGGTGGACCTGGATGGAGATTTCATATTTGGGGCCAAGTATGCTGAGAAGATCAGGTGTCTTCAGCATTTGAACCAGACGTCAATGGGTAAGGAGGGGTGTGTTGGGTGGAAAAAAGGAGGAAAGGCTTCCAGGCAAGGGAAGCAGCATGTACAAGGCACAGAGGGACAGAGAGGAGGAGGGGATTGAAGAAGTAGCGAGTGGTGCCGAGAGGATACAGCTCAGGGCTTATGAGGAGACAGTGGGTGATACATCTGTAAAGTATAGGTATGACATCATAAAGAAAAGTTATGACATCATAAAGAAAAGTCACTCTGGGAGCCAAGCAAGCTAGGGCTGTAAGAGACACTTCTGAGATTAAAACAGCCAAATCTATGACGGGATGGTTACTGGCAGTTAAAGAGAAAGAGAACTTGAGAGTGTCCCATGAGACTATTAAACTGATTTAACTAAAATTTACCAAAAAAGGGAGCACCAACTGCACTGCACCCTCCACGTTTTCATACTCAAGGCCTGTCCTGGGAAAGTCCACGTGCTTTTGCTTCAGTTGTTGCTGAGGCTCTTTGTCTGCCAGAGTCAAGAAAGTCTTCTTGGTCAAAGAAGATGCCAGGATTTTGAAAAAACCAACAGAGGAACAATTCATCTCCCCACAGAGTAGTCCTGGATTTTGATGTGCTATGTGCTATTCCACCAGATCTGGGGAAAATTACAGTAAAACCTCTTTTTTTTTTTTTTTTTTTGAGAATTGTCATGAGATATTTAGTCAACCAAGTCCCCTCCTTACGCTGAAGATGTGCGCTGGGCCCGGCCTGGACTCCCTGCGTGGCCAGTGTTTACAAAGTCAGGCCAGGTCGTCAGCTGCACTGGCAGTGGCCGGCCAGGCAGGGCCAGACCGGACCCCATTCCACTTGGGTCCTTTGTGCCAGGGCTCCTGCCCTGTCTACAGAGGGACCGCTGGCAAGAAGCAGCCCCAAACGCTCAGTTGCAAGGTTGTAAATTTCGGCGAGGCTGTTCAATATTCATGTAATTACCCCGGAAAGCACATTTGACATTTCATAAATACGGCGGAATATTTAGCATTTGTCTCTCCCTCTCTGCTACCTAAGCATACATGGGAAATAATTCCCAGGGACCCTGCTGTCTGAAATGGCAGCAGTTATTGAATCCATAAATTTGATGGATCAGAGTCTTCCCTCTTCATCCCTTCATAATTTACAAACGTAAGTGAGAACGTGTAAACGAGGTGGCTTGCTGGCTTTCCCCATGGAGCACGACAGTCCCTCGGAAGAGGCCTGGCTCCTGCCAGCTCTGCCCACAGCTCCAGCCTTTGTGCTTCGTGCCTTCCCCACAGACCCTACACAGGCGTGGCGGAAGGGGCTGAGCACGGAGGCGGCCGCCCAGGCAGCGAAGGCAGGGTCGGTTACAGGCTGGTACTCCAGCCTCAGAGCCACTGAACACAAGTTCAGCTGCCCAAGGACTCTGGGGCTCTGTAGGTGAATCGAGAGGACCAAGGCCTTGCACACGGCCCTCCCCAGCCTCCTGCTGCCCACACAGCCTCCAGAATAAAAACTGCAGCGCTTCAGCTCCACACCTGAGAACACGCCTCTGAGAAGGAAACACCTTGTAGGAACCAAGCCTGGCCTGCCATGAGCCAGCGCTGAAGACGGAGCTTCTGTATAAGAAAAGCCCATCTCGCGGTTGCCTGGGGGCACCCCAAACACAGGCCGGCTCTTCGCGCCAGCTGGGGAAGGACCCGGCTCCTCTGTCCAGACGGGGAAGTAGTATCTCTCTTCCATGCCTGACGTGAAACAATGACTTTCTTTGCCACCAATAGGCTAATGAAGATGACGAAGGTTGCACGTCCACAGCTTAGATGTTTTTCCCCAAAAGAAGTAACAGCAGTAGTTTTCCACACAAGCGACAATAGGTTGGCCTACGAGAGAGTTATTTTCAGAGCTATGTAGTGAATTCTCTTGACTTGTCTCAGTATTAGAAATGGATTCTTACTGTGTAAAAAGTATATTTTATATAAATGCATGCACACAAACATACATAAGCTATATATATGTGTATGTAAGTGTGTGTCTAATATTGTGGTTTGTTTGAGAGTAAGTTGATGTATGTCATGTATACGTATGTTTAAGTATATATTTATGTTATATATATGAATGAGTGTAAATGTTAATGCTATCCATGGATACATATAAAATCATTGTATAGGTATTTATGGCTGTGTATGTGCTTGTATATATGCGAAGAGGTATATATGTACAGGAATGCATGCAGGCATGTGTATGAATAAGTGTCTGTGCGTCTATGTATATGTAGTTTAATAATAGTTTATATTTAGTTTGAATTTATCTATAGCTAAATACATGGCAGGCAATGCTTTTTACAGATATTGTCTCAGTTTATTCTCACATCATCTGTGAAAATCTATAATTACTTTCACTTTACTGATACAGAAAGTGAGCATCAGAGAAATAGAATGGTTTGGTCAGGATCACACACAGGTAAATAGATCCAATGTTCATAATATATGTGTGTATGTGTGTGTGTGTTTGTCTAGACACACACAT
The DNA here is from genome assembly GCF_000956105.1 of Propithecus coquereli. NCBI lineage: Eukaryota > Metazoa > Chordata > Mammalia > Primates > Indriidae > Propithecus > Propithecus coquereli. The sequence continues at coordinate 4,701,295 of NW_012134858.1, forward strand.
ACATGTTGTGTAGGGGTGTGTTGTCATGTGTGGATGGGTATATATGCACATGTGTGGGGTTTTCTGTGCGTAGAGAGGCATAGACAATTGCATGCAAACAGGATTCACCTGCATGCTCTTGTCATCTAAGCCACCTCCTCTAAGTGATCCATTTGTTTTCCTAAAAGCCTTTCCTTCACCCAGCATCTCTTCACAGGATGATTGTCACTCTGTGGTCCCTTGGCCCTTTTATGTGCTGCAGCAGCAGCAGCAGCAAAAGCAATAGTCAGATATGGGACCAGCCACTTTTGCAAGGCCACCCCGGTTTGTCTGTCACATTCCAGGGGCCCGCAGAGCCAGGGGCAAGGAGGACCTGGACGCTACGGGGTGAGCTCTGGCCACAGAGTAGGCCGGCCAGCTTGCTCCAGTTCATGAAGAAAGTGAACACCTTCAGGTTGGAAGTTGTCATACAACTCTGGGCGAACCACTAATCATAGATGGGGCCACTGTGTCTCCTGCCTGAAATGGCTGATGGAAGAAAGCCAGGTAAGATAAAAGCATATGGCACGAGGCCTTGCAGACATGGTGCTCTGAAAGCCAGTGTCCTCTCCTTGCTGTGGAGACACAGTAAACTACAGCAAAGCTGCCCAACAGGATATTTTGCTATTTATTTTCTTTCTTTGAAACTGGTACATTCTGTATGTGAGTCCACTTCCAGCCTGCATCCCTCTCTGAGAACTGCCCCTGTGCAGCAGGGAGCCCCTGCAGCCATGTTGGCACCATTCAACCTGCCTCCACTCTTGGAGACAGGTGATTGGAGAGAGGGGAGACTCCCACAGTGACACCAGTGACATTCAGGCCCCAGGAATCTAAACTGAAGTTGAGGAGTCCTGCCGGCCTCTGTGGCCCATTGGAATGGAGAGCCCGGCTAGGGCAGGGCTGAGGCAGGGGTGGAGGAAGTTAGATGTAAAGGAAAACAAAAAACTCAACTGGAAGAAACAGAATAAAGAGACCGTGTGGCCCCTAGAGGACAGGCAGTGACCTTGATTCTTGACTTTTCCTTTCTGTGTTCATTCCCTCCCAGACCCGGCTGTAAGGCCTCACCTCGGGTTCCTTGAGGAACGATGTCCTTTCAAAAGAGCCTCCTTTTTGCTCATGCTGTTCTTGGTGGGTCTCTGTTCCTTGCCATTCAGTGGTGACTGAATAAAAAAATGCTCAGCTATTTCTGAGGCACTGAGAGTTCTAGAACTTTCCTAGAACCCTCTTCTGCTGTTGGTGAAAACAGACCAATTCTGGCAGCATTACGATCTGGTCCCATCAAGTTTACAGTCTTAGCGACAGCGAGGCTGCAGAAAAACGTGAAAGACTAGGACATCCTAATATCACTGAGCAAGATAGATGGCCCTGAAAGTTAATGACACACTCAAGGCTCCCACATTCAAAATATCCTCAAAATCAGCCGCCCGCGTTTATCCTGAAGATGCAGTATCTGCACGCTGTATTCTAAAAAGACATCATGCATGCAGACATCATGGGTGACATATGACACACACACGTAGCCAAGGGTGACAGCTGGCAACTCTCTGTTCTTTAATATTTAAATAAATTTGGTCCAAAAGTGTATGCTTTTCTGTTCTGAAGTTGAATATGTCCCCATATTTTTGTGGCTTCCCAGGGGCTTAGGCATTTATGTCACCTTGTTTCTGCTCTCTGCTTTATTGGCACCTCCCTCCCTCAGTGACTTACTTTTCTCTGCCCTGGAACCCAGCCACTGCCCCCTCGATTTCTCACAAACACCATTCCTGCAGACCCTCTGACCGTGCAGCCGCTTTTCCCAAAGAGGCACAACAGCATTGCACCGCAAACAACCTAAAAGTGAGCGACAGCTAGCTTGTCCTCTTCTCGGCAGCCGGGAACGCAGGCACCACCCCAGCCCCAGCACCAAGCTCTCTCTCTGGGGCTGCTAGTGCTGCCCTGGCCCTCACCCCTCACCTGGCTCTGCGCCACCCTGCTTCTCCTCTCCTACCCACACTTCCCCTTAATTCCTCTACGCACAGACGTTTATCTCTCCTCCACATCCCCCAACCCACTCACCAATCCCCACGGGGCCTCCAATCATACCCAAAGAGGCCCATTAACGCTTGTTTTTAAACAAGCACAATTCTCTCCCTGAGTGAAATTCTACTCCCAACATCAAAAATAACACGAATTCCCTCCCCCTTACGCAGGCAACTAAAGGAAACGAGGCCCTCCTGAAGAGCTCAGGGACCTCTTTCTATCCCCAGTCTCCTTCCAAGCTCTGTCCCCCGACTCCTCTCTCCTGACAGCCTAGCTGCCTTCCTGCTCAGCTTCTCCCGCGCCCCAGAACAAAAAGCAGGCCTTGGATGGCCTGGCTCCTTCCCACGGGCCTTTCCCTTTGCCTGGAATATCTGGCCTTTTCAACTGTCAAATTCCTCCTCATCCTCCTAAACTCAACTCAAATGTCGCCTTCTCTGAGATTTCTCCAGCAATTCCCTGCACGGAGGAAGCATTATTAACAGGTGCTGTTGTCCCTGAGCTTTCTCAGAACTTCGAATTCATCTCAGGAACAACTGGCCCCGTGTATCTCACATACTCGTGAACTGCCACCTTCCCTTCCCACCTAGGAGACTTTCCACGCGGCGGCCAGGACCTTTCCATCCCTCTATCTCTGTCATCGCAGATGACAAATACTGCTCTGAAAATAGACGTATGAATGATGAGTAGGTGACAGTGTTTTGGTCAGTATTCTAAGCCTCCAGCACGTACTAACTTGTTTAACCACCCACGTGTACTTCCTCACGACGACCCTGCGAGGCAGGAAATGGTATTGAGTGTCTTACACTTATGTGTCCTGAAGCTCATCAGTGTTGAAGAACGTAAACAGGATCACACAGGTAGAAAGGACTGGAACCGAAACCTGAACCCGCCTAGACTCCCAACAATTATACTGGACCCTAATAAATGAAATTTTTAAGGGAAGGCAATGGAGGGATTCTTTATGGACATGATTTTAAGTTCACTCAATCATGCGACAGACATCTGCTAGGGGGCTGCGTTGATCTGGAATAAAAAGCTACAGAGACATCTGTGCTTTACTGTGGCTGTTACGTACTCCGGAGTCAAGCAGCTTTAGTGGGACTTCCTAGCCTGTCTTTGAACTGATGTAGGAAGCATCTATCATAAATACTCAGGACTCCACAAGGGACAGCCATTTTTAATCTTTAATCTCATTGCTGTATCATAGAATGAGGGAGAAAGACACACACACACACACACACACACACACACACACACACACAAATTACAGCAGGCCTGCCAAACGATACAAGCCCTGCAGACTAATCTGAGGCCCCAGTTGTTACGGGAACCTAGGGTGGGCCTTGGCCATCCAGACAAAGGCCCCTGGTGCTCTGGCGGAAGCCAAGGAACAGAAGGACAAGAGCCAGAACCGTGATGTGGGCCTCTGGCCCTGTGGAGCCAGCCAGGTTGGGAGAGAGCTGAGCCTTTCCCTAACACTTTAATGTCATTTGAATTGTGTTCTCTTTGCCAAAAGAAGTGTCTGCCTCTTTGCTAAAATCAAACTCTGAAGCTCTCATAAAAAGATTCCAGTTCCATAAGCCAATATTGACACAGGACAATGAGCAGCATGTGTAAAGAGAGTTAATTCGAGCCCATGGGAACAAATGTTTCCTGCTCTCACTTGTTAGAGTCAGCAGCAGCAGCCTGCAGGGACTTTCCTCCATGAACACTTGGGGACAATATGAGTGAGCACACGAGAGTGCACACAAGAGAGGGAACAGGGCACCGCTCTGGATATCGCTGATCATGTTTTCCAGCTTTCTGTAAGTAGCACTGATAATACATTAATAGCTGACTATATCGGTTACCTATTGCTGCATAACAAAGCACACCAAAATTAAAAGCTTAAATAACCACTAGGTTTTATTTCTCAGGAGTTAACAGGATGGCTGGGTGCTTGGCCGGTCCCAGCTCATGCATCTGTGGTCAGCGGGCCGGCGGCTGGGGCTCACTGGTTTACAATGAGCCCAGCCGGGACGACTCTGTTCTGCTCCATGCTGCTTTTCATTTTCTAGCAGGTTAGTCCAGGCTTGTCCTCATGGCGACTGTAAAAGTGAATGTGTACAAGGCTTTTTGAGGGTTGGAACTAATGAACTGAAACTTCTGTCACTTTCTTTTTGCCTAAAACAAGCCAGCAGGCCAGCCCAGATTCCAGGGGTGGGAGAGTAATTGTCATCTCTTGATGGGAGGAGATGCAGTCACTTTGCAATCCATTTTCTACACTGCTCAGCAGTAATAGGTCTACTAACCTCTGTTAAACATTTAAGACTCGCCATTACCTAGTTATTATTACCCCCACTTTTATGATGAGGAAACTAAAACTCAGAGCAGTAACCAGACCAAGACCAGAGAGCTGGGAAGTGGGCGCACTGGCGTTTGACACCGGCTGCACTTGACCCTCAAGCCTGTGCCTTTTCCATTTCACCAAACAGGCCTGACAGCTCTCTGCGCTCTTCAGTACTGACGTGAAGAAGCAAGCGTGCCTGACGCTGGGTGTTCGCCGGGGACGTGTGACGGGTGGGAGGATTAGCCTAGGTTCTGGGGAATAGGCAGTGTCCAGGCAAACAGGCTGACACAACAGAAAGAAAAATGGCTTTGGAGTTAGACACTCCCAGGTCTACACAGCTATAAATCTTTTTCCTCACCTGCAAGATGGTGATGACACACCCTTCTTCACAAGGCTGTGTGAAGAATAAATATGCTCTGGACCACCTGGTTTCAGATGCGTGGTCTGCTAGTAGCTGCATGTTTGACCTCAGGCAGGTTACTCTGCTGCCTTGTGCCTTGGTTTTCTCAGCTGTAGAATGGGCATAACAAGGGTACTTGTCCCATAGTTGTGAGGACTAAATGAATTAATTTCTGCAGAGCTCTTAGAATACTTGTCCCCTAGTGGTTAATAACAACCAACATGCAAATATGCATGTATACCAACAGCACCACAGAGTTAGATGAGGTCATACAAGGCCAATGTGCTAAGCCTTATAGAGGACCTGGTGAAGGGCCAGGCACAGGGACCACTTAGTAAATTGCACCTACACGTTTAGGCACCAAGGGGTCGGACAGTTAAAATCAAAGCTGGAGACACACCCTGACTTCAGGCCCTGTTTGAGGAGTCATTGCCTCTGTCCAACTCTAAGGGCAGTGATGCAGGCGCGTTTCAAAGTCATTTTATGCACAAGTACTTGGAGGTATTTTGCTCCTTGCGGGAAATAATCATCCTGCTTCATGGAGGTACACAGCTCGGGGGCTGCTCATATGTAGTTATTGAAAAGTGGGGGGAAAATATTATCAGGGAGCAAACTAGTTACTTCACATTCATGCATACACACAAATATGAACATACACACATATGCACACACATACATATGTATGCATATACACACAAACATGCACACATGAGCATACACCTGCATGCATAAATACATATGTGCACACATGCACATACACACGTGCATACACACATGTGCACATACCCATGTGTGCACATACACACGTACACACATAAGCAAACACATGCATGCACATACAGATATGCACATACACACACATATACATATATGTGCATGTGCACACACATACACATGTGCATATATGCACACATACACATATGCACATGCACACAACACATATGCACAGATGCACATACACAGATGCACACATATACACATACACATGCATATACACACATGCACGCACATATGCACATACACACATACGCTGACACACATATACATACATACACACACTCACTTTTCTAACTGGGTAGTTGGTAGTATTTGAGGTGACAATATACTGAATAAAATCAGTGTTATACCCGGAATTGTGTCCCCCCAAATTCCTGTGCTGAAATCCTAACTCCCAGCACCTCAGAATTGACTGTATTTGGAGACAAGGCGTTTAAGGAGATAGTCAAAGTAAAGTGAGTTCATAGGAGTGGGCCTCGTCCAGTGTGACTGGCATCTGATAAGGAGAGGGGATTAGGACACAGGCACACACACACAGTCAGGACACGGGGAAAAGACAGTCATCCACACGCCAAGGAGAGAGGCCTCGGGAAAAGTCACACATGCTGACACCTTCCAGCCTCCAGAACTGTGAGACAATAAATTTCTGTTGCTTAAGCCACCTGGTCTGTGGTCCTTCATTATGGCAGATTAATTGGCCATTAACTTCATATCAAATGTCAGTAAAAGAATCTGGGACTCCCAGGCCCAGTCTGCTTTCCCCAGGTCAGGACAGCTGTGGATTTTTTTTAATAGTTACATAATAACTGTGCATATTTATGGGGTACGTGTGATAATTTTGTTACATGCATGGCGTGTGTATGATCAGGTCAGGGTACTGAGGATATGCATCACCAGGGGCATTCGCCATTTCTCAGGAGCTGTGGATTCTTGACAGGAGGGGCGGCGGGTCTCGCCCACAGAGCTGTGGGGAAAGGGCCGAGCTGGAGGCACATTCCCATCCTCTCGCCCCGTGAAGTCCTTCAGACACGACCATCCGCTCCTGGTCAAACGCTTGTTTCTGGGATCCTCCCTGGTCTGTGCGCATGGCCAGCTTTGGCCTCAGCCATGGCCCGGATTTTCCACCATGACGTCCTGCTCCTCCCAAATCTGCCTTCCCCGCTTTCTCCCACTAGACAGGGAGCCCTGACAGGGAGGCTCCTGCCCGCCTCCCCTGCTCTCGGCACATCTGCCCACTTTGGGGTGATAAAGTGTGAGGACCGAGCACTATGTGCACGTCCATAATACCTGCTGATTCTGCAGGGCCCCTTGGCTTGTAACTCACTTCACATTAACATGAACAAGTTGACATTTTTAAGGTTAATGACCCAGTTGCTTATAAGACAGGAGGGGTTTGAAATCAAACTGGAAGCCTGCGAAACAACCTTTATTATGGTGCTCGGTAGCATCCGAGAAGACTAACGCGTCCTTTGGCACCAATGCAACCTTCTAGGATCCATGTCCTCCGGCTAATTTGCACTTTGAAAAAATTTCCCCAAGTCTTCTTATTTCTGCAAGTATCTTGTGGTTTTTTAAAATGATGTACTTCATGACTCAACTTGTTGCCACTGCTGAAGGTGAGCGAGGGCTTGCTGAAATTGACAGGCATAAATAAATAGCTCTACAGCGAACCGCTACAAAGGACAACACAGCGAAATTACGTTAATTTATAGCAAACATAAAAATCATCCATTTTTTTCACCAATCACAATTAAAGTCGGGAACTTTTCAACAGCACTGCAAGTTGCATATCATCAATTTTCTCATTTCTTCTTAATTTTAAGAGGCTGTGAAGTTTGCAATCTCCTTGCATGGCCTCTCACTCCTGCCAGTCCCTTTTCTATTTGCAAGATGGGTCCTGAGTCAATGCAGCCAAAAACTGAAAACCAAAACCCCAAACTGATTTCTGTCAAAGACCAACTCTGTATGTTCCCAGGCCTCAGCTTGCAACCTGCTATTTCTTAATGCAGAGGCCTATGCTGCATTGTACTTCCCTATTTGATTTTCTACCTTTTTCCTTTTTAAAATTGTTTTAATTTTTTAAAAACCTAATGATACACAGACGTTTTAACATATTTTAAAATGTAGTGTTCTAAAAATATTAGTGTTGCATCTTCTCCTCACCTCCCAATCCCCCTACTTGAGTTAGTTGAGTTAAACAGCATTAGCAAGCTTGGTCTGTGTGTATCCGTCTCTCCTTTCTCTCTGATCATGTTGTCTTCCATTTCTCATTGTTCTACAGAAGTGTGAGGACGCTATTCACGTGACAGTGCACTTTGAGTTTTTCACTCAAATGACCCCGCGAGGCCATCCCTCCGACCCACACACGCGCCTCATTTTTCCTTTTTAACTATAGCACAAAATTTGAAAGTAAGAGTGTTCTGGAGTGTAATCAATCATTCCTCTTCTGGTGGATATTTGAGTTGTTTTGTCTTTATGCTTTTTTTGTTTTGAATACTACAAACATTACTGTGATAAACATTCTCGTACTCCTATGTTTGTACTATCAACTTCCAAAAGGTCAACAAATATAGATATTTTCAGTTGCACTCTGTACAATGACCTTATTTTCCTAAAAATTTATAGCAATTTATAGTTTACCAGCAAAGTGATCCCCACACCTTAACTCATTCAGATATTATCCAGCTAGACAACATATCAAGATGCAGGAAACCTTGATATATTCAGGAAATTGACCATTCATGCCATACGCAATTTGGATTTCCAGCTACCTATGAATGCCCCTAAATTTTCTTTCAACTTAAGCTAGTTTTACTTCTTTTCTTTCACTTGCAAGAGACAT
>NW_012134858.1:4710519-4713095 GCF_000956105.1 Propithecus coquereli
GCCCGTGCTGACTTCACCCATTGTTCCTGCTCCCAGGTTGCCTGTGGTGGGCCTGGTCCAGCACACCTTGAGAAAGAGAAAACACCGGCGCCTGAGGAGTTGCCCACATATCCCACCTCCTTGCCCCCTCTCCGCCCACTCCCCAGGTTTCCCGGAGCCCATAGTATTCCAGGCACCAAGCGGCTCCCTCTGTGTCCTGGGATGGATGCCCTCTAGCACTTGGTATCCCTTCACTTTTTTCTGGATCACAGAGCTCCTTGAGAAACTGGTGAACGTTTTGTATCCTCAGCTCAGAGAAGTAATAAATACAAAAGCATCTCATTATTATGTGCGTGCAGTGTTGGTGTCACAGACATCCCATGTGGAACCCACCCTTAGAACCCAGTTAAGGGCCGGATCTGGACAGTGGTGGCACCAGGCAAATCCAGGCCCCATCTCCTCCACAGTTGATGTTTTACACCCAAACGCACACTTCCATGGCCACAGTGTGTTCACTGGCCACAGCTGAATTGTAGATCCTCAGCCCACAATGTGAGTGGCAGTGCCCGTGTGAGCCTGGCAGAGGTGACTGCCCCTTCCCCATCAGCCAGGCCTAGTGGAGCGTTCTGCTTGGGGAGGGGAGAAAGGTGCCCAGAGAGTTCTCATGCTCTCTCTTTTGCTTATTCATCAGGTCATCAAATAATCAGAGAAAATGCAAAGTGACTACCTTGTTTAAGTGACTATAGTGTTTAACCCCCACAACAACTCTGGGCAAATTTGTTATTTTTTCCAGACTATGTATGTGAGAGCCCAGGAGGGCTGTGACTTGATCAAGGTGACATTAAGGAGAATGAATAAAAGTCAGGAGCCAAATCCACACCCAAAGCCTGTGCTTTCATATTCCAGAGCAGTTTAGTCCACACCAGACTGGGGCCTCTTCCAAGACTCAACAACCTACTAATAAAATTAGGATGCTAACCAAGGAGAAGGAAGGAGCAACTCATCCTCGCGAGTGGTTTCCTACATATACAGAGACACATCCAGAGGACCTGATGTTAAGGCAAAATGTGTGAGGCCTCACTGGCCGCAAAGACTCTGGGGGCAAGAATCTGAAGGAATGAAACTGAGAGCGACCCTGGGGGAAAGTCTCAATAAATCTTCTCAATACATCTCACTGGAGACACAGCAGTGCCAAATGCCAGGCCTTGCTGGTGCTAGAGATGGAAAGATGGATGACCCTTGGCCCTGGTCTCCAAAGAGTCCACAGCCTCATGAGAGGATGATACGTGCAACACAAAGTAACAATAAGGTATTTGCCAAGTGCTGCAGGGGGTGAAGAGAACAAATAATTGTGCCTAAAAGTGATGAAAATTCCCTGCATGGTGGTGATAGAACAGCTGGATATTGAAAAAAAATGTAGCTGCTTACTGTGCAGAAAAGAAAAAGGGAGATATTCCAAGCAAAAGAAAGAGCGTGAAAGTGAACAGTGTATGTATTAGTAACAACAATGTCTACAGCGCCAGTGGCTTATGACAACAAAGACTTACGTCGGTCTGCTTCACACACCTAATGAGGGTCTGGGGTGGGGCTGGGAGCTGGGAGCGAGGACGCTGCTCCATACAGTGATTACAGGACCTCAGCTGAACGGATAGCCTCCACGGTCCTCAGGCAGGGGATGCCACAGCAGGAAGAGGAACACTGGCTGCTAAGAACTCAGTCCAGGAGTGACACACTTTATTCCCATTCCTGTTTCATCGGCTGGAACTGGCCATTAGACCCCACCTAACTCAAGGGCACTGAGAAGTGTTTTCCTCCAAGAACTCAAGAAAGAGAGCAGAGCCGTATCTAAGTGAACACTGGCTGTCCTTTCTGCAGTTTGTTTAGGAAAATGCAAATGGTTTGATTTGTTGGCTCACAGCCATATGTTCTGAGCACACCAGGACAGTGTGCTCTGAATAAATGTTTTGGGATCCTTTCTGTCTCGACTTTCTGTAAAGCAATTTGCCCTGATAATTAATTAGGGAAGGACCATATGTGTTTGCATAGGAAATGAACAAAAACAAAATATTCTAATTTGTGTTCACAGACCCTTCAGAAGAGCAAGGAAACAAGTCTACGTCAAGCAAATGCCACATGTGGAGAAGGGCATGCAGGACAGTGAAAAGAATGATCCCATCCTGAAAAATCTCCCAAAGACAAACTTGGTAACAGCTTGAAAAACCCAGTTTCCTAACTTGGTACCTCCAGCTGTCCAGAAATCATCTTACCTTTCCCGAATCGCGCAACGGGCATCTCCAGCTGGAACCCTTGGCTGCAGCTTGAGGCAGTGGCTCCTCTGATTCACTTCCCAGCTGGACCTGAGTCTGCTCAGCCCTGCAGCCCTGCCCCTCCCACCGCACCAGTGGCACCAACATTATCCACCGGTGTTTTTACTCGTTTCTGTAGAGCAGTCTGGCCCCTCCAGACTCAGGGCTTTGGTCTCTCACTGCCAGTCTCTGGGGACACCTGCCCTCCCCTGGCCCGAATCCCCTTTGGATCTTCAGCCTCACATCTTAGGGATTTTCCTTCCTTCTTTTCTGCACAGTCATTTCATTCTC
>NW_012134858.1:4713145-4737469 GCF_000956105.1 Propithecus coquereli
TACGCAATTTGGATTTCCAGCTACCTATGAATGCCCCTAAATTTTCTTTCAACTTAAGCTAGTTTTACTTCTTTTCTTTCACTTGCAAGAGACATGGCTATTTTGCTTATATATAGACTGTTTTATTTTATAATCTGAGCTTTCTTCCTAAAATGTGCCCACATCCAACAATTCTACAATTATTCTCCTAAATTTCATTCAGAATTTTCATTTTTCAGGTAATTTTCCTGTTGGGGTATGGCTTTAGAAATAAGTATTCTAAGAGTTTAAGATGCTTTTGATAGCACAAAGACATTAGGCGTGTTCACATATCCGTACCGTCCTCAATGCCTTGTACTTGACATTTCACATAAGAGGGCTCAGGAAATATTTGTTGAAGAAAGAAGGAGAAAAGATTGAATAAAAAAAGGAGAAAAGAAGGATGGAAGGAAGGAAGGAAGGAGGGAAGGGAGGGAAGGAAAAAAGAGAGAAGAAAGAAAGTCAAGTTGAAAAGAAGGATGGAAAGATAACAACATGTTTCTAATTCTTTAGGAAAAAAAATATTTTTCTATATTTCCTGAGATGGTTAGTCCCCGAGTCTATCATAACTTTCACGTTCGTTAAGGTTGGAGGGGGAGGTCTGCCTGTACTGAAGATGGCTGTACTTCGGTAGCCTTGGCGTGGGACTTTGAAAAGTTCTGGCATGGGAGTCAGGTGAATTTGAGCTTCAAATCCATGATCTTTCACTTATTAGCTGGTTTTCCTTGGAAAAACTGTCTAGCATCACCAGAGTCATTCTTCCCAGCTGTACATGTGTCTAACAGCACCACCCTTGGAGTTAGCCATGGGGCTTCACCGGGATGATGGGGCAAAGGGCTGCCCAGAGGATGCAGCACAGACAAGCCCGTGCTGACTTCACCCATTGTTCCTGCTCCCAGGTTGCCTGTGGTGGGCCTGGTCCAGCACATCTTGAGAAAGAGAAAACACCGGCGCCTGAGGAGTTGCCCACATATCCCACCTCCTTGCCCCCTCTCCGCCCACTCCCCAGGTTTCCCGGAGCCCATAGTATTCCAGGCACCAAGCGGCTCCCTCTGTGTCCTGGGATGGATGCCCTCTAGCACTTGGTATCCCTTCACTTTTTTCTGGATCACAGAGCTCCTTGAGAAACTGGTGAACGTTTTGTATCCTCAGCTCAGAGAAGTAATAAATACAAAAGCATCTCATTATTATGTGCGTGCAGTGTTGGTGTCACAGACATCCCATGTGGAACCCACCCTTAGAACCCAGTTAAGGGCCGGATCTGGACAGTGGTGGCACCAGGCAAATCCAGGCCCCATCTCCTCCACAGTTGATGTTTTACACCCAAACGCACACTTCCATGGCCACAGTGTGTTCACTGGCCACAGCTGAATTGTAGATCCTCAGCCCACAATGTGAGTGGCAGTGCCCGTGTGAGCCTGGCAGAGGTGACTGCCCCTTCCCCATCAGCCAGGCCTAGTGGAGCGTTCTGCTTGGGGAGGGGAGAAAGGTGCCCAGAGAGTTCTCATGCTCTCTCTTTTGCTTATTCATCAGGTCATCAAATAATCAGAGAAAATGCAAAGTGACTACCTTGTTTAAGTGACTATAGTATTTAACCCCCACAACAACTCTGGGCAAATTTGTTATTTTTTCCAGACTATGTATGTGAGAGCCCAGGAGGGGATGTGACTTGATCAAGGTGACATTAAGGAGAATGAATAAAAGTCAGGAGCCAAATCCACACCCAAAGCCTGTGCTTTCATATTCCAGAGCAGTTTAGTCCACACCAGACTGGGGCCTCTTCCAAGACTCAACAACCTACTAATAAAATTCGGATGCTAACCAAGGAGAAGGAAGGAGCAACTCATCCTCGCGAGTGGTTTCCTACATATACAGAGACACATCCAGAGGACCTGATGTTAAGGCAAAATGTGTGAGGCCTCACTGGCCGCAAAGACTCTGGGGGCAAGAATCTGAAGGAATGAAACTGAGAGCGACCCTGGGGGAAAGTCTCAATAAATCTTCTCAATAAATCTCACTGGAGACACAGCAGTGCCAAATGCCAGGCCTTGCTGGTGCTAGAGATGGAAAGATGGATGACCCTTGGCCCTGGTCTCCAAAGAGTCCACAGCCTCATGAGAGGATGATACGTGCAACACAAAGTAACAATAAGGTATTTGCCAAGTGCTGCAGGGGGTGAAGAGAACAAATAATTGTGCCTAAAAGTGATGAAAATTCCCTGCATGGTGGTGATAGAACAGCTGGATATTGAAAAAAAATGTAGCTGCTTACTGTGCAGAAAAGAAAAAGGGAGACATTCCAAGCAAAAGAAAGAGCGTGAAAGTGAACAGTGTATGTATTAGTAACAACAATGTCTACAGCGCCAGTGGCTTATGACAACAAAGACTTACGTCGGTCTGCTTCACACACCTAATGAGGGTCTGGGGTGGGGCTGGGAGCTGGGAGCGAGGACGCTGCTCCATACAGTGATTACAGGACCTCAGCTGAACGGATAGCCTCCACGGTCCTCAGGCAGGGGATGCCACAGCAGGAAGAGGAACACTGGCTGCTAAGAACTCAGTCCAGGAGTGACACACTTTATTCCCATTCCTGTTTCATCGGCTGGAACTGGCCATTAGACCCCACCTAACTCAAGGGCACTGGGAAGTGTTTTCCTCCAAGAACTCAAGAAAGAGAGCAGAGCCGTATCTAAGTGAACACTGGCTGTCCTTTCTGCAGTTTGTTTAGGAAAATGCGAATGGTTTGATTTGTTGGCTCACAGCCATATGTTCTGAGCACACCAGGACAGTGTGCTCTGAATAAATGTTTTGGGATCCTTTCTGTCTCGACTTTCTGTAAAGCAATTTGCCCTGATAATTAATTAGGGAAGGACCATATGTGTTTGCATAGGAAATGAACAAAAACAAAATATTCTAATTTGTGTTCACAGACCCTTCAGAAGAGCAAGGAAACAAGTCTACGTCAAGCAAATGCCACATGTGGAGAAGGGCATGCAGGACAGTGAAAAGAATGATCCCATCCTGAAAAATCTCCCAAAGACAAACTTGGTAACAGCTTGAAAAACCCAGTTTCCTAACTTGGTACCTCCAGCTGTCCAGAAATCATCTTACCTTTCCCGAATCGCGCAACGGGCATCTCCAGCTGGAACCCTTGGCTGCAGCTTGAGGCAGTGGCTCCTCTGATTCACTTCCCAGCTGGACCTGAGTCTGCTCAGCCCTGCAGCCCTGCCCCTCCCACCGCACCAGTGGCACCAACATTATGCACCGGTGTTTTTACTCGTTTCTGTAGAGCAGTCTGGCCCCTCCAGACTCAGGGCTTTGGTCTCTCACTGCCAGTCTCTGGGGACACCTGCCCTCCCCTGGCCCGAATCCCCTTTGGATCTTCAGCCTCACATCTTAGGGATTTTCCTTCCTTCTTTTCTGCACAGTCATTTCATTCTCCCATTGTAGCTTTTCTTCCCCACTTCGGCTCCTCAGGTCAAAAGCAGTGCCATGGGGGAACCACACCATGCTCCTGCCCTGCCCAGGCTCTAAGCCACTGATACCCGAATCGCTGCAGGAATCTCTGAACCAGCCTGTCCACACCAAGGCACGCTCCTTCTGATCTATTCTCAATAAATCTCACTGGAGACACAGCAGTGCCAAATGCCAGGCCTTGCTGGTGCTAGAGATGGAAAGATGGATGACCCTTGGCCCTGGTCTCCAAAGAGTACACAGCCTCATGAGAGGATGATACGTGCAACACAAAGTAACAATAAGGTATTTGCCAAGTGCTGCAGGGGGTGAAGAGAACAAATAATTGTGCCTAAAAGTGATGAAAATTCCCTGCATGGTGGTGATAGAACAGCTGGATATTGAAAAAAAATGTAGCTGCTTACTGTGCAGAAAAGAAAAAGGGAGACATTCCAAGCAAAAGAAAGAGCGTGAAAGTGAACAGTGTATGTATTAGTAACAACAATGTCTACAGCGCCAGTGGCTTATGACAACAAAGACTTACGTCGGTCTGCTTCACACACCTAATGAGGGTCTGGGGTGGGGCTGGGAGCTGGGAGCTGACATAATGTTTCCATAGCTCAGCTAGAACCGAAGCACAGAACACAGTGGGTAAAGCTGCAGGCCTCTGAGTCATCTCGAGTCCTAGGTATTTCACTTCCTTGGGCCTTCCTATCTGCAAAGGACAGATTATCACCAGACTTATCTCGTTCATTTGTTGTGACTGGTAAATGCAATAGTGTGCAGAGCACTTACCACCATTCCTAGAAAAGTGCACGTGTTCCATATATTTCACCCGTCGTTATCATCATCATCACCATTGCAGAGCCTCTATGCTCAGAACTGGCCCAGCTTCTCCTGCTAATTGGACAGAGAACAGCATGAACCTCCATGGCTTCAGGCACCACACCTCTAGAAAGGACGTGTTCCTGCTCCAGGCTCCTGCTCACAGGGCCCACAGTGGCATGTCAGCCCCTGAGACTGTGACCAGCCTGTGAGGCACCATCACAGTTGCACAGCAATAGCTGGACATTGGCTTGCACAGTAGGGCACAGAGCACCATTCCTGAGAAGTCGGAAACCCTGTGTCCGTGAATGCAGGTGAGTTTGAGAAGTGGGTCCTTCAAGCAGGACAAGTGACAAGATCCCGTGCACAGACAGAGGACAGCCCAAACACTGGCACAAGCCTCCACAGTGTCTGCAATGTGTAGTCTACTCTTGTGTCACCACGTGTTATCTCAGAGATACAACCGATGTCAGCCCCTCCGTCTGCAAAGCTCTCCGAAACCTTCTCTTTTGGATGAATACATTTCCTGGTAAAACAAGACCCAGGGGAAAGTTTTGAATCCATATAATAATGTATCACTGCATTTGCCACAAACTCTTGATTCAACAGAACGACTTTTGTGTGCTTACTACTTGCCCTGGGGATAGACCGTGAGCAAGAGAGACAAGGGCTCTGCTCTCACCACCTCAAGCTTTAGCAAGAGAGATAGATAATAAACTAGGAAAGACATAAATAAGTAATAGGGCTTCGGAAGGTGGTAAGATCAACAGAAGAAATATAACAGAGTGACAAGATAGAGCAGGTTAGAGGGAGAGAGGACCCGTGAAGGAGGGTGCATGTGGCCACGGGGAAGATGACAATGCTTGTAATCCAAATTGTCCAAATTATGTGTGCACGGGACAAGGACACACAAAGCAGGATAGTGTGGAGGAAGGACAAAGTGATGTGTGCTGGCACCGAGAAGGAGCTCAACATATGATGGGTGTTATGTTCGAATACACTGAGTGTCACCAAGGGTGACCCAGGTACAGAGCTTCTGGACTCAAGGAGAAAAGAGCCAGATAAAAAGCCAAGTTGGAAACACCTCTTCCCAGGGGAGGGCCCTACAACAAGCTGCCAGTGGCCGTCCCCTGCATTCAGAGTCGCTGCTGCCTGAGCTGCCAGCTTTCACTTGCATGTGGCTGGCTGGGAACCAAGAGGCCTTTCTCTCATTAAAGCATCACGCTCTATTCTGTTCTCCTGTCGTGTCATAAATAAAGGCACATTGATCTCATGAAATGGCATCTCTGGCTTTGGTGTGAGTGGGTGCCTGAGGACAGATGATTGTGCCTGCACAGGATAACTGAACACACAGGAGCGAAGCCCCTCCATGGACCAGGGAGGGCTCTGGAGAGGGGCAGCCAGCAGCCACCAGGGCGCTCTGGGCAGTGACATGAAAACAGCCAGGCAGAGCATCTGGCAGGTCAGGGCCGAGCTCACATGCCTCGGAGCTCTTGTTCTTCCTCACTAATTGTGCTCCTGCTGGTGTCATGGATCAGAGAGCAGCGGCCAAGGCCACGGGGCACAGGAAGTGCAGGTTCACAAGGGCACTCCAAGTGAGGGCACAAGAAAAGCAATTAGGAAAGGCTGGCAGGTGACCGTGATCCACCTGGCCTTCAACCTCAGCTCTCAGTGCCTTCCCTGGACCTGGGAAAGGCCGTCCTGTTTCCTGTGGACTCGACCAGAGGCAGCTCTATGTGCAAGGAAGCCCCTGAGCTGTCTGGCTGAGATTCCAGGAAGGAGAATCCTAAAAGTGTGCACTGGCATGTACGGCTCAATGCTGTTCTTTTCTGGAGAAAATGTGCACAAATTTTACTCAGTCTCAAAAGCACCGATGGCCCCACATAACGTTAAGAGACAGAGCTCTCACAGCTCACTGCGCCAGACGGTATCCGGAGCCCGTGGACCACCTCTCAGGAGAAGAACCTTTCTACAGAAGGGACAGGAAGTGGAGAGGGGAAGGGAAACTGTGCCTGGTCCCAGCACTGTGTCTACTGCTTTGCACCCCATGCCTAATGCACTCATCCTCAGTAGGTGGCAAGGCTGCCTTGGTTTCCCCAATTTACAGACAAGAGAACCAAAACTCCGAACAGTTAAGCAGGTTGGCCAGAATGGACACTTACTATGGCAGATTTGGACCAAAAGTTGTCCTGTTCCAAGCCGTGCTTTCTCCACTTCCTCGCAGCGATTCTTTCAAGTCACCAGCGCCGTGGAGTGCAACCTCATGGTCGGGCCACATGAACACGTGAGGTCCAGACGGGCCAGCCCCACACCGTCCACATGAACTCTGACATTATGTTTCCAGAGCAGCATTGGGCATTCAAATCAACACCCTCTTCCATCAAGCAAGGACAGAAAACTCCAAACAACCACAAGAGAAGAGCTCCTGGGAAACAAGGATTCCGGAGCAGATTCTGCTTTTGAAGCTTCTGTAATTGAAATCTCACAGCAGGTAGGGCTTGGGGGCTTCCCTCTCCTGAAAGGTCTCTTCCAGCCCTGAGGTTCTAAATTGGGTTCGCACACACTGTGGGTCCTTTTGGAACCCATAAGTGCCTGGACAGATGAGTGAATAACGTTCCTGCTGGCGTAAGATTTTAGCAAAGGCAACATGAAGGGCATAGGCTCTACCCCATTCAAATCCCCATTTCACAGATGAGAGAATCGGGGCAGGACTGGCAAACGACCTACCTGATACTAAACCCTATTTTTTGGTGCCTGCACTGGGCTCAGCAGGAAGGCAGATACAGTATGACGTGCCCAGCAGGAAGGGCCTTTTCCTTTTTGCCTGCCTTACCTTCTCATGCCATTTCTTAGCCCTGGCTCAAGCCTAGAGTGTCTTGTCCAACAGTTCAGGTGCGATCCCTGCACCTATAACAAGGTACTGTGGAAGGAGGATGGCTTTGAAGTTAGATCGCTCTAAACTTATTCATCTTTGCCAAGGCTGACTATGTGACCTTGAGCAAATGTCTTACCTTCTCTGACCTTCAGACTCTTCCTATAGAAAATGGGAACAATAATATCTATCGCCCCGGGGAGTTGCGAGGACTCAGGGAGATGGAGCATATAGAGCACACAGTGGGTTCTAATGCATGACAGGAATCTCTTATCACATTCCAGCGCTAATTGTGACTGAGGCTGAGCCAGCAGCGCCGGCCTGGAGTCAGAGACACTGCGCCGCTGGCCCCACGTGGAATCCTCTGCCCTTGGGCTGGTCACGTGCTCTTCCCTTGCCAGTTGCCCTTTAAGAGGAACCAATTTCACACTTCCAGATAGATCCACACTCCAAATTGTGTTTGTTTTAAAATAATGAATAGTGGCATTATTATCCCCGCCGCTCTACAGGGCGCTCTGTGCTGAATGTATTCCTTGTGCGTTAGCAGAGCTTCACTGCGGCAGATAAATGGGCCGGCGCCTGAGCTGAAACACGCGGAGGAAAGGAAGTCTCACCCCGCCTGTCTCCCACCGCTCCTGGTGAAACCCTCCCACGAGGCTGCCGGCAAGGCCCTGGGTGTTCCAGGAAGCAGTTACACATTTCAGTAGGCTCCAGGAGTGCTGGGCACACAGGCAAGGAGGAAACAGCCAGGTCTCTGTCATCCCCCTGTCTCTCCCCGTATCTTGGGTGACAGCCCACAGCAGGTAGAGATCTTGCGGAAGCCAAAAAAGAACCGAGGGCACAGCAAATGGTGTCTTGCAGAAAACAAACCAACAAAAGTTGTATGTGCATTCAACACCAGGTAAACTCAAGCTGCTCAAATGAGATGTGGTTCCAGGGATGCAACCCTTGCTCGGAGCAATCACACGCACAGGAGTCCTGAGTTCAGTCATGTTGCTTTTTCTTTTGTGGCCTGGAGCAAGATGCTACTAAATCTCTGTGCTTCCTGGTAGTGAAGACGAGGGTTGAGGGTCACCATAAGGTATCTGTTGCTTTCAGGAAAGGAAATAGAGGTGCCTCTTCCTGTTTCCTGTTCCTCCCGCTTGGGTGGCTGGGGGTGGGAATCACTTACCATCTGGTAGGACGGGCCTGCCTGGTCTGTGCACATCATGTGCTGAGTTAAAGGCTAGAGAATATGTCTCTGTTTTGGATGCCACCTTCTCCGCTGCACTGCGAGGAGGGCCATGACTACGGCAGCTCTGAGTCATCCTGAGCTTGGAGACACAGGACAACCATTCAGTGAATGCCTCCCATGATGAGGGGCTCCCAGTGTGCCCTCTCTGACATGTATATTCAGTACAATGACACCCCAAGTCCTAGAGCTAGCTTGACTGATTGAAGGAAAGAGATAAGCCATCACACAAATTCAAATGTGCATTCTTTTCCCGAACCACTATCCCACAATACTCGCTACATGAGGTGTTTTGTTTTGTATTTATTTCAATCATGGGATTATATTGCACAATTTAATCTTTGCTTTATTTTTGTTAAAAATACTAATTTGTTTAAAGTAAACATTTAATATCCATAATTTCTATGACCATCTTTTCAATTTCTTCAGGTTTGGTAACATAACAAGAAGCCCAAAAAAAAAAAGGGCCTGGGGCCCCCCCAAACCCCCAAGGGGCCTGCCGGAAGAAAGGGGCCCCCCAACTCCCTTCCCTATCCTTTGCCTCATGTGACAAACGCTTCCCATCTCTGCAATTCTTCTCTGCTTCTTCCTGCATGTGTGGCCTCCCAGGACTCTGGAATAGAGTTCTGAGACACAGAGGTGGGTTTTCAGGCGGGCGTGGTCAGAGCAGGTGATCTGCCTGAGGTCAAGATCTCTGCAGGTCCAGGCGAGCATTGTGCATGTGTTCACTGTGGATGATCAAAACTGTGTTAGGAATACAACACAGCTGCTTTGCTTGCTTTGTTCTCTGCACACATATTTCCCAGGAGGCCCTTGCAGGGAAAGGTGACTTGTCAATGGCATCTACAATGAATTTAGTTGTTGCTGGATCCTCTTGTCAAATATCACCAGAATATCAGCTGGATATCTCCAAATAGCCGTGACAGCCAGCATAGTGCCAGCTGTCACATGATCAACATTTTGCATCTATTCAAAATCCCCAATAAAAGGGTCACCCACCAAGCTGTGGGGTTCTGAGGATGTGGAACTGAGCTTTGCCTGGTCTCTGCCTTAATTGTCATCTGTCCCACATCAGACATCAGTAGATAAAAGCAGAGTCACATCCACCGAATGAGACTCAAGAGATAGAAGCATCTGGCTGGCAATGTGCCCTTGGGCCTCTTGTCTTTAATTTCCTTTCCCTTGGCCGTGGCCACTGAGCTGGTGTCCTGGTGCATGCTCTGAGATCCCTCTGCCTCAGCACCTCCCTCGTGTCTGTTCCATTCAGCAGTGGCTGGAGACCAAAGCTGTGGCAGGTTCCTCCAGTTCCTCGGTCTCAGAAATGAGGCATGACCTAGAGTTCCCTGTGTAGTCCTCAGCCAAGGTGCTGGCAGAGCACTTAAAATGGGGGCCTGAGGTCCCTGCAGAACTGTCATCTACCCCCCTCTTCCTGCTGAGAACCCCTAGCCCTCTAGCTATCCAGGACTTAAACTCGAAAGGTTTAGGTGAAATTCGAAGACAGAAGTCAGAGCTCTATGTATGTAAATGTCTTCTCTGTCCCCACACCAAACCTCCAAGTCTCCGAACTGTGCTATCTTCCTGGAGAGGCAGTAAGGGGGTACATCATTTCCACACTGGCCTATGACATCCACTAGTAGACCTTGGGTACCAGTAGGAGCTGTAACCACAGATTCCTCTAACTCAGTTGCTCTCAGACAATAGCAAGCCTCAGAATCACGAGTGGGCCTGCTCAAACGCAGATTGCAAGATGCCTCCCTAAGTGAGCCTTATTCCACAGATCTGGGATGGGCTTGAGAATTTGCATCTCTTAAAATTTCTGGGTGACCCTAAAGCTGCTGGTCCAGGCCCATACTTTGAGATCCACAGTTGGAACTCACTTCAGGGTAGAGTCACACTGCCTATTGGAAGCCACACAGGGCGAATCTGTCCCTCTCCATTCCAGACTTGTTCACTGTGCTTCTTTCCAGGGACTCTGGCCTTCCATTGCACCAACTCCCTTAGAAATGTTCCTCACTTGCCCCAAGGCCATGTCCTTGGACCTCTCTCAACTACCCCTCCCTTCCCTATGAATAACACAGCATAAGGGAGGCTGGCATAGAGTGGCAGCTTTATGTGCCAGGTAGGGTGGGGGCTCCTCCTGGGGAGTTGCTTATCCACGATTCTGTCTCAGCCAAGAGCTGGGGCTCCACTTCCCCACAGATCTGTCTGTGTCACTCATTCAGCAGCCTCTACCTCTGGTTCCCAGAGAAGCTGCCTTTTCCAGACTGCCAGTCAAACATCTCCATGCCTCTCAGGCCAAGAAGGGATCAGAATAGCCTTTGGGGAATTTTATCACTATAGGAAAACAGTGAAGTTTAGGCACAAATGAGATTATGTGACCCAGTTCTGCCACTAGCAGTAGACGTTTCTGAGTTCCAGGAGTTGCAGAAGAAGAGGGACACAGCAGTGGGTCTGATTCAACTCGATCCCACCATCCTTTACTGAGAAATCCCATGTGCTGAGCACTGATGTGCCCCAGAGCTACCTGGTAACTACTTCCCCAGAAGTTCATAAGAATGGCCATAATGAAGCCTGATGTTACTATTACTGCAGGGATCAGTGGCAGATGTGCTTGCATGTAGCCCACCTTCCCCTCTCATCACAAATGCTAGCTGGAATCTTACTCCAGGTCCTGCTCTGGGCACTGTGGATCTAAGGGGAGAAGAACATGAGCTCAAGGAATAGTGGAAGATCACACTGGCTGTCAGAGTCCTGGTAGGAAAGAAATGGCACACTCCAATCAGACACTTTTTAGGAGCACGCAATAACAGGACTATTTGCAAAGATGCAGGCAGAGTTTAGGAAAAGGAAAACAAAGAATGGTGCAACGTCCTGTCTGGTCAGTAGCAGCAGGATGAGCCTGTAGCTTCCATTGTCGTGGTAGGGGGAGACAGTAGGTTTCTGAAAGGAGCTGTGACTTTGGATAAAGGATGCAGACAGCCTGCAATGGAGCCACTGGAAGGAGAGGCTGGAGCAAATGGCTCTCTCTCCTTCTCTGCAGTCTCCTACTGGGGCTACCCACTGGATTCACTCAAACAAAGCTAAGCAGCAAAGGAGCCCATGGATGCAATCCATACACTTCAGCCCCCAGGGACATGGAGCAGGGTGCAGCAGAGTGGGTAACAGAGTGAGACAGGGAAATGGAAGATGTCTGACATATTTCCTAAGACTGAAACTACATTTGAGAGGAAGGGAGCCCTGAGGATGGATGTTTAATCCTGGACGGGAAGGTAGGGAGAGCTGGCTAATACAAAAAAATAAAAAGACTCTAAAAATGGCTGCTCAACTTGGTGTCCCAAATACTTTTTTGAATGAAAGAAGATAGGGCTACAAACCTTAAGGATTACAAGACACAAAATTATACCAAATGACTCAACTCTCACTACAGCAGAAACTCCACTCCCATATTCAATATTGGAAAATAGGAGAGGGCACATTAATAAGAAGGTAGGCAGGGACCTCATAAGTGTTCGGAAGGGGGTTAATATTTTCTTTGAGTCTGGAAGGAAGGGAAAGCGCTTCAACAGGAAGAAGGTCATAGCATGTAGGACATAGTTTGAATAAAGGCATGAAATCAGAAGAATAAAGGTGTATTCAAGGATTGGTGAATTGCCAAGAATGCACAGTACACTGAAAGGGGAACGTAGTGAAATTCATATGAAAAAGCAGACTGTTGCCAAATTGAAAAGATTTGGGAACGACAGACAAAGAAGCACAGACTTTGTGATGATTGCAATGGAGCATGTTTGAGCAGGGACTGACTTGCTCAGTCTGAAATGTGCTGTGACACCAACCTGCCAGGTAACTCGAGTGTAGGACAGAGTAGAGGACACTGAGGATAGATGTAGAAGATCAGCCAAGAGGCAAACAGTGAAAAGGGAAAATGACTATGGACAGTGGGTGCGTGAGGAAGGGAAAGCTTCAAAAATGTTCCAAGGTTAGCAGCAAAGCTCATGGGCCCCTAGACATCAGGGTGCAGCGGAGAGGAAGAAACCAATTTTGCCTGTGAAGTTTCTGGAGTATCTTTCTATGAAAACGTTTATGCCATTCATCACGATCATGTGCGGTGAGGTGGGGGTGGAATTCAGTTGTAGAAGTAAGTTATTGTATGACATCCAAGTTGAAATGCTAAATTTGGTAGCTGGAGGTATGGATCTGATGAGGGAAGCTACAATGAGGCAATGGGTTTCAAGGAGGTGAAAACTGAGGCAAGGAGGTCAGAGTCAGGGACCATTTAAGATTGCGACTGGTCTGACATAGGCAGCTCCAGCTTGGGGATGGCTCTACAGATTGTCTTATGAGTTCAGTGATGAATGCTGAAGGAGAATAGGAAGAAGGGGTCCAGTGGTGATGAAAGAGGGTTTAGAATTAGGCAGCTGGGTTTTAGCATCATCATTCACTAGATATTGAAAAGCTCTGAGACAAAAGTAGCGGAGAACAGGTACATGTCCCTGGTTACGGAATACAGTGCATGGAAGACCAGGCCCTTTCCAGTTTAGAGTCTACTCACCTCTGTGGACCAGCTCACAGCTTCCTCTCTTTGGAAAGTATTAGTTTCCTACGGCTGCTATAACAAATCACCAAAAACGTGGTGACTTAAAACAACAGAAATGTATTATCTTTCAATTCTGGAGGTCAGAAGTCTGTAATGGGTCTGGTGGGGCCAAACCCCAGGTGTTGGCCAGGCTACGTTCTCTCTGGAGGTTCTAGAAGACAAGACATTCCATGCCTTTTCCAGCTTGCAGAGGCCACTGCCAATCCTCAACTCCTGGCCCCTTTCCTCCATCTTCAAAGCCAACAGAGTAATGTCTTCAGATTCTGACCCGCCTGCCTCCTGCTGTCACATATAGGGATGCTTGTGATTATGCTGGACCTACCTGGACCAGCCAGGATGATCTCACCATCTCAAGATCCTTAACTTCATCACATCTTCTATGCTCTGTTCACCATGTAAGGTAACATATTCACAAGTTCTAAGGATTAGGACACAGACATTGTGGGGAGCCATTATTCCTCCTTTCTTAGGGAATATACTTTGCCCTACTTATAATGCCCTAGAATATTCGAGAAATCCATTAAAATGCAGCTCACATAGCACCTCCTTGGAACTCATTTACTGACACTCCTAGGCAGCTCCTCCCTCTCTCCACCTTGCTCCCGCAGGATGGGGTCCAGGCCTCGGGAGATCATCAGGCTGATGCTACTGTCACCATGACCTTCCTCTCCAAGAGTGAGAGCCAGAAACTTGGTCAAGCCACTTCCATATGCTCAGGGACCTGCATAGGCTTGGTTTTTAGGATGGATAGATTTTTTGGTTTTTCTTTAGGAAGATAAGAAGGAAGGGGAATACAGAAGAGCTAATGGGGGGGGAGAAAAATGGGAAGGGAAGTGAAAGTGGTGCTTGAGTCTATTAGAGTCAGGCCTTTTCTACATTGTTTTTGGTTTGACTCCCAAACAATACAGTCTGGCAAGAATTATAATCCATATTTTACTGCTCAGCAGATTGGGACTCTAAAAAATGAACTGCCTTGTCCCAGGTAGAGCTGGGGAGCTGTGAGGTGCAGGCTGCCTGGCTTTTACTGCCATATTATCAACCGTTATCCCCTGTGCTACTCCACCTGAGCCGGGCTGGACAGTGGGCAGTCCTTTAAACACATCCCTCATTCCCACCACAGTGCCTGCATGCTTGCCACTCGCTCTGTTAGAATATTCTCTCCACATTGTCGCATCACTTGCTCAGTAGCTTTAGGTATCTGATCAACTGTCATCTCACCAGTATGGCCTCTTGTGACCATTCCTTCTTTTCTTCCTCCAAAACACTCTCGAACTCCTTGCTCTTGTATGTTTTTCATCAAAACACTTTTCACTAGCTGAAATCAAATAATATTTTTTAATATAAAGGTCTAAGAAGGCAGAGACTTCATCTATCTTGTGAATGCCTGTGTCCCCAGAGCCTAAAAAATATCTAGCCTAGAAAAGGCACGTCTCAATCAATGTCTATTGAATGAATGAATGAATGAATGAATGAAGTGTGAGATACAGTGATGATACAGGACTGTTAAGAGGACGAGATTCCAGGAAACATGTGCTGGGGAGGGGGAACCATTAGGGGATAAGTTGGCACTTGGGGTGGTTCTCAGAGTAAGATCGGGGGTAAATATCCACTTTGCACCAGAACAAAGTGTGCAGTTGGCAAATGTGCAGGCCCTGTGGAGAAAATGAAAGACACATGTCGATGTGTACAGACATTTTGTTCCCTAGTGGTCTACTTCATTCTGGTCCACATGAGACCTAACATTTCAGACAGCAGGGTCCTGTGGCCGAAGACATGGTTTGGAGCTAGGCCAGCTTGAATATCACAGCCACACTTTGCCACTTACCAAACTTCAGCAAGTCAGTTACCCTCTCTGATCTCAGTTTATTTCCTCATATAATTAAGATAATAAATTCTAGTTTCCAGCATTTCCATAAATGTACAAATTAGAGGAGGTATTTAAATCCCCAAGTATTTAAAGGGTGCTAAAACAATCTCAGTTCTCCTCTTCCTGCCTGCTTCCCTAACTGGCCTAGACCAGGTCTAGTGTTTTGCAAAATGTGCTGGCATATTTTTATTCTCAGTAATTTCTTTAAATTTCAGGGTCAGATCTAAAGATTATCACTGTCTCCTTCAGCTGTCCCAAGGGAGTGAATGTGTTTTAATGGAACCACATTCCTCCACAGAGCCTGCCCTGTGGGGCTGTAGCGGGGTGGCCATCAGCACTTGCTGTTCCTTGTGACCTTGGGTAGAAAGGACGGCATAAGGTTCCCCCGGGCCAGCCAAGTACACAGGGAATCAGATGACGCGAGGCCAGCCTGGCTTTGCTTCCTGTCAGCAAGTCTGCCTCTAGCATCCATCCTCTCCCCACAGACCAAATGTGTCACAGCGGGAAACCATTCCTGCAGAACCACACGGGCCCTGGGGCGAGACTCTAATCCCATTACCCACCAGTCTTCATTACAAAAAGAGAAATTAGAGCCGGGAAGGTCCCACAGGGTGCCTAGAACTGTGTCCTCTCCTGTCCTGAAGAGGGTCACTCCCACAGTCAGCCAATGGCAATAGCTTCTTAGAGAATAACATTTTTTCTTGAAAAAGTCCTTTTAAAGGAGTCCAATTCCAGTCCCCTTCCATGTTTTCTTCTATCACTTTCTGCTATTTAACTGAGTCGCCTGAAAAAGGCCAGTGCAGATGCCGGGACCACTTCTGAGTTATGAAGGCAGCCAGCCAGCCCCAGACCACAGAACCCAGTGAAACACACATCCAAGTGGCTGGCACCCCTGGAGAATCTCTCTGACCCTCTAACACAGAGAGAACTTCTGAGCACTGGAGAAAATCCAAGATCATTCTTAAAGTTGAGTTCTCATACCAGTAGCCTCAGAATCATTGGAGAATTTGGTAGAAATGCAAATTTTTGGGTCCCGGTCTAACCTACAAGATCCAAAGTTCTGAGGGAGAAGCCAAGCCCTCTGTGTTTTAGTAAGCCATCCAGGTAACACATATGTGCACTCACTAGCCTAGAAATCCTAGCTCTTTGCAAAGTCACCAGGAATCTGGGGGTTGCCTGGTATAGGCAAAGAGGAAAGCTAAGAAGGGAAGGATATGCAGTGAAGGATAAGACCCGTTCACAGTGATTGACAACTGGCCAACCCAAGACAAGTCAGCTGCTGAGCCTGCCTGAAGCCCACTGGTTGCAGTCTATCCAGAAAGATCCTAGAAAGGAGAAACTCTCACAGCCTGGCTCTAAGTCACAATGAATTCCTTGGCATTCAGGTGGTTCTATAACAGTTTTGGAGATGACGAATCATGACCAATCTCAGCCTGTGACAACCCTCATGTTCCCAATAGTGCATTAACCAGAGGAGAGGAGGGGAAGATGGAAAATCCCAACCATCCCAGGCCTGAGGTTTACTTGGGTTTTCCCTTTGACTGACTTTTTTTTTTTTTGGAATTTTGATGGAACCCTGTGTGATGCTACCGCCCACAACTTCCCTCTCCAAGTCTGTCTCCTAAGCATGAGCTTTTTTTTTATAGATATCGAGAAATTTACTGTGTACACAAAGCAAATAAACAAATCATTTAAGTTTATTGCATTAGACAACAAAGATGAGTTCATGCTGCAATAAGAAATGCCTACGTCTCCGTGCTTAGCACACAATGCTCACACAAAGTCTGTATTGGTCCAGACGTTCTCCAGGGCACCCCCTTCCAGCAGTGATTCAAGAGGTCCAGGTTGTCTCCATCTTCTGACACAACCAACACGACAGGGAAAAGAGTGCCACAGAGGCCATGTGGTAGCTTTTACTGTTTCAGCCTGGATGTGATGCACATCACGTCCCCTCACATTTCATTGACTAGAACTGATCTTATAAGTTCCCCTAAAAGCAAGCGGGCTGGGAAAGGTGCAGCTCTATGTGCCCTGCAAGAGAAAAAGTTTTGGTGAACATACAATATATTTTCTAGCAAATATGGCTTAAAGAAAATAATAAAATGAATACAAATACCTGCCACTCAGCTTGACAAATAGACTTCTACGATATCAGGGAAGCCCACATGAGCCTTACCCATTGCATCACCCTCTCATAGGAAAACTCTATCTTAAATTTTGTGTTAACCATTTGTTTCTCTTTGCAATAGATTCTAACACTTGTCTGAATTTCCTTAAGAAATATGTATAGATTTTCTGTTCTTGAACTTTATATAAACAGAATCATAGTGTATATATTTTTTCCATGGCTGCTTCTTGGCTTGATGTTATGTTTTTGAGATTTATTCACACTGCAATGTGCAACTTTAATTCATTTATTTTCACTTATACCCAGTATTGTAGTGTGTGATTTGCCAATATTAATTTAACCATTCTACTGTTTATATACATGTAGGTTGTTTCCATTTGTTTGCTAACTTGAATAATGCTATTATGAACATTTATATATGTATCTTCTCATGAACTTTATCAAGAGTATTTTAGGGTATAAACTGTTGAAATAAATTTCTAAGTTGTAACATATTCTCCTTTTCAGTTTCACTAGAGAATGACAAAATGTTTACCCATAAATGAAACTGGAAAATAACTGATATTGGTGAGGATGTGTAGCAATGTAGACTCTCCTCTACTTCCAGTGGGAGCATATATTGATAAAACCACTTTGGAAAACAGTGTATAAATGAGTCCCATAGTCAGAACAATGTTATTTGGGACAAAAGAATAATTAATAAGGCATTCTAAAAATCACTGGATGGTGATGCTGGAAGAAGCATTAGGATATTAAGGCAAATCCATATCCAAGACAAAAGGCTCTCCAGTGAGCACAAACACATCCATAATGAAAGGCCTATTCATGACAGAAGACATTATTGCAATTAACCTGCCACTAGGTAGCTGGTTGGTTCCCCTGTGGAATTTGACTGTATTGGAAGCTCAACATTGGTCTCTGCCACTGTCAGGTAGACATGCAAAAGAAAACGTGTCCAGGTTAGTGTTGGCCTGGGGGAACCTTTGTTGTTTAGCCTGTATATACTGCTCATCCCTGCTGCTCTGGTCACTTCAACTCTTTAAACAGATACTTTAGTGGCTGTGGTAAGATGTTGACTGTATCCCCAATTTTGTCATTGCATCCACCTGATTATTGAAAGACTCTTCTAGAGCGGATTTCTTTTGTTGTGCATTCACACAAACAAAACAACTATCCTCCAATTTGGGTCCATATTGATAGATTCACCCATACATCTCTTTTCCAGATCTCTTTGTCACTGATTCTCAAATCTTGTCATTCCAAGTCACTGACCATTAGGCATAACCATTAGCCATTGCCCATGAATCAGTGTATATCTATACCTATGATTATTTCTTCTTTCAAGCAAAATGAGCAAACACATTTACTGACCAAAGTCTTGCCCAATGATATAATACACTTTCCCAACTGCAAATGATGGCTACCCTTGATTGTGGACATAAAACCGGCCCATGTGAGCATATTGTCAAAATCACATATAAATCAAGACCGAAATATTTCTTCACAGGTGACTCCTCAGTAGGTTAAAAGTGTGTGTTGAAAGAGTGATGTCAATGTAACACAAGTGGATGTCATGGGAATCTTGTCTTTTCAGGATCTGCTTAAGCCGGATCTCACATAAACCACTTCCAGGTGATAATCATAACATGATAGGCATTATAGTGTGATGGATTATATAGCAACTTACACAACTGCTGCCAGGTTCCAGTAAGAAACCAGAAATGATTTTTTCAAAAGGAAATATTTGATAAGGGACATTAGCAAAATGGTAGAGTTGGTAGCTATAAGCTCCTGTGCCTCCACAGAAAGATTAAAAACCAAGCAGGAACTGTAAGGTACAAATTTGCCAGAACTCTGAAAAACAGTCAAAAGGTTGTAATAATCAAGCAAATACCGAAAAAAGAAAAAGAAAACTTCAAAGTAGTAAGA
The DNA here is from genome assembly GCF_000956105.1 of Propithecus coquereli. Lineage (NCBI taxonomy): Eukaryota > Metazoa > Chordata > Mammalia > Primates > Indriidae > Propithecus > Propithecus coquereli. The sequence continues at coordinate 4,732,062 of NW_012134858.1, forward strand.
AAACATTATATAATAGCATTTGTACTTTCCCTTGCTCTACACTCTCCTAGGATAAGGGTGATTGAAGACAACAGCCTGCGTTTCTGGAAGGGAACCCTGGTTTTGCTTCCAGAAGGAGCACAGCAGATCTTCTCACAATTTATTGTGTCTGTTCTAAGATGTCTGGGAACTACCCGAAGGACTTATACCAGGCACTTATCTCTGTTTGTCCTAACTCAGAACTCACACAGGGTAGAAAAGCAGAAAGCGGTGCTAGAAAATGTCATAGGGTGAATGAAAGACCTGCAGTCACCTGGGACAAAAGATTACAGTTAAGACACACAATAAATCATCTAAAGTCTAGAGAAAAAGCTGGAGAGGGAGTGTTTTGTTGTTGTTTTTTGTTTTGTTTTGTTTTGTTGTTTTTGCAGGGCGGGGGAGTGTTAGGACATTCAAAAGTGCCATGTACATGGCCAGAGTAGGATGCAAGCTCAGAGAAAGCAGCCTGGCGTAGTGTTGAAGGAACACTTCAGCACAAAGCCAATTTGAAAGGACTGTAAGATGTGGTGATTTGGTTTTAATGTTTGTCCCCTCCTAATTCCATGTTAAAATTTGATCCCCAGTGTTGGATGTGGGGCCTAATAGGAGGTGTTTGAGTCCTGGGGACAGAGGCCTCATGGATAGTTTAATGCCCTCCCTGGGTTGGGGTATGGTGAGTGAGTTTTCATTATTAGTTCCCATGAGAGCTGGTTGTTAAAAAGATTCTGGTACCTCCTCCATCTCTCTCTTGCTTCCTTTCTCACCAAGGAATCTCTGCACCTGTGGGCTCCCCTTCACCTTCTGCCATGAGTGGAAGCAGCCTGAGGCCCTCACCAGAAACAGATCTTGGTGCTGTTCTTCTTGTACAGCCTGCAGAACTGTAAACCACATGATTTCTAGAATTACCACATCATAATACTTCAATGTTCAGTTTTCAACAACAACAGCAATAATCACAGGGATGCAAATCAATAGTTAAGTTTGCCCCATTCAAAGAAAAAAACAAACTAATTGACATAAACCATCCCTGAGGAAGCCCGGACACTGGACTTATGACAAAACTTTAACTGTCTTAAATATGTTCAAAATGCTAAAGGAAGCCATGTACAAAGAACTAAAGGACACCAGGAAGATAAGAAATGAACAAAAATGAGAATATTGGTGAAAAGATAGAAATTACAAAATCAAACCAAATAAAAATTCTGGAGTTGAAAAGTACAATAACTGAAATAAAAAATTCACTAGAAGTATTCATCAGCAGAAATGGATAGGCAGAAAAAAGAATCAGTGAATTTGAATATAGTACAATTGATATTAACCAGTCTGAGGAGCATAAAGAAAAAAAGAATAAAAAAAAGTTAACAGAGCCTAGAGACCTGCAGGACACCATTAATCAGACCTAGTTATGCATTAGAAGACCTCCAAAGTGAGAAATAAAGAGAAATAATATTCAAATAAATCATAGTCCATAACTTTGCATATTTGATAAAAGATATGAATCTATAAATCTAAGAAGCTCAATCAAATCTCTGTGTGTGTAGGATATCCTACACATAATGTGTAGGATAAACTCAAAGAGATTCATACTGAAACATATTATAATCAAACTGTCAAAAGACAAGAAAGTAGCAAGAGAAAAGCACTTCACCACATATAATACTAAGAGCTAATACTATAAGCTAATTTCATAAAAGAAACCAAGGAGGCAAGAAGGTAGTGGGATGATATATTTAAAGTGCTAAAAGAAAAAAAAAAACTATCAACCAAGAATTTGATAGCCCAAAACTATTCCTCAAAAATGAAGAGGAAATTAATACATTTCCAGATAAACCTATCATGAGGAAGGTTGTTACCAGTAGATATCCCCTATGAGGCATAATAAAGGAAATCCTTCAGGTTTAAATTAAAGGACAAGAGATGGTAAATCAAAGCTGTACAAAGAAATAAATATCTTTGGTAAAGGTTTCTATAGAGGCAAATATAAAAGCCAATATTTTTACATTTTTGGTTTGTAAATTCACTTTTTATTTTATACATGATTTAAAAGATAGTCCCTTTGATAGCTCAGCTGGTAGAGTGGAGGACTGTAGCTAAATCCTTAAAAGATAAATGCAGTCACACCAGCAGTGTATGAGTGTTCCTATCTTTCTGCACCCACACCAACATTTATTGTTGTGGGACTTCACTGGATAGCCACATGAAAAACATCACACCATAAACAAAAATTAACTCAAAATAGATCATCAATCTAAATTTGAATGCTAAAATCATAAAATTCTTAGAAAAAAGCATAAGGGTAAATTTTTACAAGTTTGGATTTGGCAGTGGATTTCTTCATATGACATCAAAAGCATGAGAAACAATAGAAAAAAATTGAACTTTATCAAAATTAAACTTTTGTGCATCAGAAGATAATTCTCTTAAATTAAAAAGACAACCTACAGAATGGGAGAAAGTATTTGCAAATCATATATCTGATAAGGGTTTAATATCCAGAATGCATAAATAAATCTTATAGCATAAAAATAAAAAGACAATCCAATTATCAGCAAGGACAATACTAGAGACATTTTGGAATACTGGAGGTACTGGAATCATTATTCGTTGCTGGTGGGAATGTAAAATGGTCCAGGTGCTATTGGAAATAGTCTGGCATTTCCCAAAAAATGTTGAGTATAGAATGATTAAATGACCCTGTAATCTTACTCCTGGGTATATACTCACGAGAATTAAAAACAGGGACTCAAATAAGTACATGCACATCCATGTTTTTAGCAGCACTCAAAAGTGGGAACAGCTCATATGTCCTTCAATGCAGTGGTCCCCAACCTTTTTGGTACCAGGGACTGTTTTCATGGAAGATAATTTTTCCATGGACTGGGGAGAGGGAAAATGGTTTCAGGATGACTCAAGTGCATTACATTTATTGTGCACTTTATTTCTATTATTATTACATTGTAAAATAGAATGAAATAATTATACAATTCACCATAGGTTGGGAACCACTGCCTCAGTGGATGAATGAATAAACAAATTGTAGTATATTCATACAATGGAATATCATTCAGCCATAAAAGGAATGAAGTACTGATACATGCTATAATGTAAATGAATCTTGAAAATATGCTAAGTGAGGAAGCCAGACACAAAAGTTATGGAATATTATATGACTATGAAATTTCCTTAATAGATAAATCCACAGAGACAGAATGCAAGTAGGTGGTTTCCAGTGGCTGTGGGGAGGAGAGGGAGGAGAAACTGTTTAACGGATAAAGGGTTTTGTTTTGCAACAAGGGAAATGTTTTGGAACTAGAAAGAGACGGCGGCTTCACAACATTGTGAATGTACTAGATGCCACTGAATCGCTCACTTTAAAATGGTGAATTTTGTTATGGGAAAGTATAAAAGGAACCAAGGATAGTTGTCTGTAGAAGACATGTCTTTGCTCTAAAATCCTAATGATTTTGTGTTATACTTCTCCTATCATGGTCTTCCCAGAGCTCCATACAGCATCCTTAGGGACCAAAGACACTTCAAGTTCCATTGGATTTGCTGCACTGTAAGATACAAGTGGCAAAACAGGAGCCCAGTCCTGCTACAGAACTTCTTTTGCTCTGTGTTCCTCTAAAAAAACAGTGGATTTATCAATTACTTAGTAAATAGTTTCAAACAGATACTGAAATGTGGTATATATGGCCTCCATAATTCAAAACGGCCCCCCAAAATAGCCTACAAAAATGTCTTTGTGTCTGTTTTTGTGGACATGAATAACATAGCCTTCAATATGGAGAAAAAAATGCAACATACCACAGACTACTGTTGGATCTTTGAAAATTTCAACCATTTCCATTGGTTTTGTTTCCTACTTACTGGCCTTTATTTATATTCCACAACGGGTACTATAGTGATACTACTGAATAAATAAAAGTGAGAAGGAAAAATCGAATAAACTTCAGAAACAACCTCAAAAGTTACCAACTTTTTAAATGATGCCATCTGATGATTTAATGCATTTACTGCAGGAGTTACATTTATATAAAATAAACCATGACTTTTCGTTTAGATCAAATGACTGCTTTTCAATTGAATGTCACTTATATTTGATTCCAAATTTTCTTATGAATATACAAAGAATGTAGAAAATTTGCTAATAAGTTGTCTTTGATAACAAAATGAAGATTTTGAAAGTAGTTACATGAGGTGAGAATTTTATAAGTACTATCAGATGCTTCCAACAGAATACTAGTCAAGCTAATTCCAATAATGGGTCAAATTTCAGTCCACTTAGAGAATCTAAATAAAGTGGTCAGAAGTTCATTTTATTGAGAGAGAGAAACATGATATTATTGTAAATGTAATTCTAAATTCATCTAAAAATCTATTTCCAGAATTAATTTACTGTGTAATAAAAATACAAATAAAAATTTTACTGAAGCAGAACCTTACATTCTTCAGTAAAAGGAATATTTTTACTAAATTAATGGACCAAAGCAATAAAAATGTAATTGGAATTGTTTGTAGTACACATATAATTCCTAATTACTGTGAAACAAGCATCACTATTCTGATGATTTAGATTAAAAACTATAGTCAAAATATATAAATGTTTACATATACAGAGCAACTGAATGACAATTAGTGTGACAAAAATGTTGACTACAAAAATTCAGCTTGGCAGCACATGTTTTCACTCTTTGTTGTTCGACATCAGTCAAATTTTAGAAATGTCTGAGCCTTTGAAGAAGTACTTTGTAAATCAACTTAAATGTTCTACAATGGTATTGAACACTGTTTAAATGGGTTCTCTAAATTGGGCATGTGTTTTATGAAAATCAGCTGTAAATCTTCAATCAGTATATTCAACAAATGGAATACCAAAAAAATCAGCTTTTGAGATTTTAGCAAATTGAGACTTTTGAAAGCAAAGCTTGCAAATAGAAAGACATTTAAATTTAATTCTACAGAAGCAAAAATGAAACTAAACAAATTAAACAAGAAGAAATAGAATAGTTTTCAAGACTTTTTAAAATTCTGTAATTATTTTTTCAAATATCTCAACTTTTGGGAATAATCTTCTGGTAGCAATTCTATTTTTATTTCAATAAATTGATATTCAGTGACAGAGCAGAGTAAAATTGAGATGAACGCTGGTTTTGCAGCACCTGCATTTTATGAAACAGTCAAGAAAATAAGTACAGATAACTTATTTGAAGATATTTTGGTTGTAAAAATATTTTTCAAAGAAAGGTACACTTGACTGAGGCAAAAAATAACAGTCTTGTGAAAATATATGGCCCAAAATACATGCTGATTTTAATACAAAAAATGGAATTATAAATAACTTCCATTTAGCAGTATTTTCTCTGAAATTATAAAGTATCGCAGCACTT
>NW_012134858.1:4737924-4764878 GCF_000956105.1 Propithecus coquereli
ATGGATCACCATGTTATCTCCAAGACCCACTAAACAAAGAAATAAATAAATAAGTAAACAAACATACAGTATGAGAAAGAATATAACTTGGGGGTTAAGAGAATGGATTCTGGAGCCACATTAGATTTGTGACCCCAGAACTGTCACTGTCTGTGTGATCTTGCTTCAGTGTCCTCATCTGCAAATGAAAGTAATAGTCTTAGCCTTGTCACGACAATCAAATGAGTCAACACATGCAAAGCACGTAGAGCAGTGTGGGACCCGGTACTGTAAGAACATAATAACTGCTGTTGATCTTCCTTTTGTAATCTAAGTGTTACAACTTACTAGAGTTCTCGCTATTGACAATTTCCTTCAGTTTCTCATTTTGTGCAACTTAAAAGCTGCCACTATTTACGAGCTTGAATTCCACTAACCATCTTCCCTTCCCTGTATCTTTAGGACTTTGGAGGGTTTTTTGTTTGTTTGTTTGTTTGTTTGTGGCTTTTTTGTTTGTCTGTTTGTTTTGGTTACTCTGATTCCTTCCGTATTTCAGCCTGTCTGGTGGCAAACCAACCTCAATTCCCAACTTTTCCTTTGCCTCAAACATAGCACATCAGCAGTAAGGACACTCCTGAATGCGATCCACCCGTGGAGTAGGAGGTAATGCAGAGAAATCAAAATGTCCAGAGGAGAATTTTGAAGGCTCAAAGGGAGTCTCTGATGGGTTTCTCTTGCCACTCATCCCTAAGGTAGAAAACAGCAGATTAATGGATAGTGTCATCATCAACATGTCCCCCAGGTCACAGTCTAGCAGTTCCCTTGTTTGGTTTGAATCCGTTGGCTGCACTAATTACTGAGATGGCTTCATGTGTCATCATGCCAAACAGCATCTTTATTTGTTTGGATTTAGGATTCTAGCAAAAGGGAAGCAAAAATGGCTTCTAGCCCGGGGATGCATCTGCAAAAAGGCAAAGCAAACAAAAAGGACAGGAAATGACTTGCCAGAAGTTTTAAACAAACGTTTCCCTTTAAGAACATTTACTGGTGAAACAAACACGGAATAGGATGACTGTGCTATGATCTCATGGAAAGAATTTGGCTAAGTGTTTTTAGCCAAATGGAGAGCTTAAGTTTTCTTAAGTGCCAAGAAGTGGCACTCCGCGTCCTAAGGACCTCCAGATGTAGGTAACTGAATCACAAATGGTATCTAATTTTATAAAGGTAAAGTCCTAATAATAGAGGCAGAGATTATTATCTCTAACTACAAAATTATGGGAAATCCAGAAATAATTTTTTTCTCCTCTCTTCCTACAGGTTCTTGTCATGCTTGTTTTATGTGTGTTCAGTATATTCACCGTATAGCTGATTGGCATCCTTCTCCTTTGCTCCTTCTGATGCTGGGTCCTCACTCCCTATTGGGGACCACCCTCTTACTTTCTCCTCCTGTGACTCTGTGGTCTTCTCCCAACCACAGACACTGACCACAATACTTCCCAGTTTCCAGTTGTGATGCTCTTTTTTTGTCTCCCACATTTATGCATCTACCTAACTCTCTCCATGACACCAAAGTAGGGAAAATCTCTTCTGTTACGCACCAGAGGTTTTCTTGAGCAGAAGGCTCTACTAGGCCACAAGCAGGGCTGCCACGTGCTCTTTCTAATCTAATCTTTGGAACTCAATCTGCATTACACTCTAAACTAGACTAAAGATTGCCCCTTTCCTCCTATAATTGACTTGTGTTCTAGCACCAAGCTTAGATGCAATATCTTCCTTTTGCTTTGACCGTTCATTCAACAATCCTTTCCTTAGAATTCACTTTGTGCCATGGTCTGAGTTAGAGGCTAAATACATGGATATGAAAGATACTGTCCCTGTTTGTATTAGTTTCCTAGGCTGCTATTTAAAAAATACCACAAACCAGGCTTAAAACAACAGGAATTTGTTGTCTCACAGTTCTGGAGGTCATAAATTCAAAACTAAGATGTCTGCAATGTCAGTTCATGCTGAAAGCTCTGAGGGAGAACCTGCCCCATGCCTCTTTCCTAGCATCTGGTGGTTGCTGGTAGTCCTTGGCATTCCTTAACTCGTAAATACATCACTTCCATCTTTGCCTCTTTTTTCATATAATCTTTTTCCTTGTGTGTCCCTGTGTTTTCATATGGCCTTCTTATAAGGACACTAGTCACTGGATTTAGGGTCTCCCCTTACCCAGTATGACCTCGTCTTACGTTAACTAATTACATCTCCAAAGACCCTTTTCTAAATAAGGTCACCTTTTGGAGTTCCAGGTGGACATGGGTAACACTAGTCAACCAAGCACACTTTTGTTAAGCAGTCCGTAGTTTAGCGGTAGATAAGAGATAATTAAGTTTGAGGTGAGATTTGAGAAAGACAGGCTAGGACGCCACAGAAACGTGGAGGGACACCCAACTAGCCTGGGATTAGGGAAAATCTCCCCTGAATAGTGTGCTCTTAAATGAGGGTGGAAAAATAAATAGAAATCAGATAAGACAGGGGCATTTAGACGGTTACCAGGAAATATCAATGCCCCAATAGATGCCGGAGACCATGAATCTCAAGTAGCACCAGTTTTTAGGTTTGTCGAATGTTCTCTAGGTATACCAAGCAGTCCCGAAGCAAGAGAAAATGAAGGAATATGTTTGTATTTATCCAGGCTGATGATACCATGGAGGGCCAGAGGGAGAAGGGGCTGAGGGTACTGGTGATAATACTGCATAGAAAAAAGGAACTGAACCTGAGAAGACATTGACAGATAGGAGAACATAAAAAGTGAGGGTCTGCTGTCTTAATAAATCAAAGGATTAAAAGAGGCATCTAGATGTCAGGAGGCACAGAACTTTAAGTTCCAGAGAGTAAGTAAGATCCAGAAGTTGAAAGATCCTAGCTGTCAGAAGGTAGGATGGGTATTTTTGCATGTGACGTGGTATAAAATCAGGTCTTAGGCCGGGCGCGGTGGCTCACGCCTGTAATCCAAGCTCTCTGGGAGGCCGAGGCGGGCGGATTGTTTGAGCTCAGGAGTTCGAAACCAGCCTGAGCAAGAGCGAGACCCCGTCTCTACTAAAAATAGAAAGAAATTAATCAGACAACTAAAAATACATAGAAAAAATCAGCCCGCCTCGGCCTCCCAGAATGCTAGGATTACAGGCGTGAGCCATCGCGCCCGGCCGAATGTGTATGTTTTATGACAGAAAAAATAGTTGCAGGGATATGAGGCAGGAAGTTTTGGCTAGTTCTAAGATTTCACAAAAGACCGTGGATAGAGCTGTTTACTACTAGCATGGACTGTAGCCCAGTGAGCCATCAGAGGCTTGGTGATTCCACTGGACAAGGCATCATGTTGAGACTTTCTCTGATGCATTCATTATCTTTATGCTGTCAGCTTTGGTATGGTATATTTATATTCATAATAAAGCTCAGCTTAGATTCTCTCTGGGCTGTAGGTAAAATTAAAGAAAAGGTAAGATTGTACTCCATTTCAAGGCTACTTGTAGCCTGGTCTGGTCATTCTTTGTCTTTGTCATTGGCTGATAAGCTAAGCTTGGCTGTGGAAAGCACATACCTGGCTTGCAGGTAGCTGAGACTTAAGGAGGTCTGGAATCATCCTCCAAGCTGCTGTTCGGAGCCATGGCAACCCAGATCTTATCCATTAAATAGATGGAAGGAGGTAGGTCTGGTACGAATTCAAAGAGAGGAGGACTCAAACAAGTGATATGCTAGATTACTGAGATTTCTGGTATTGATCACATTCTTGTCCAAGGAGAGCATAGTTTTTCACATCGAATTCCAGTGAATAAGCTTATGATAACATTATAAAATTAAAATGTCCAAAACCCTTACACAGGCAAAAACTCAAATATAAACAGACATTCAAGACCACCTAAGACACAGACAAATGCACCGTCTGCCAGACTATGCAGGCTTGACTAAAAATGTGCATACATATACACATGCACATGTGTACATGGGTATACCCACACACACATACAAGAAAAGCAATTGATCAGGTCTAATGCAAGAGAAGGGAAACCCTTAGCATGTTGACTAACTACAGAAGAAATAATAAAGTTAGAAAATCTCCACAGATACTAAAACTAGTGAATGAATGTTTCATGGGGAAAAGGATATTTACGTAGTCTGAAAGTACCTTCCCCCAAATTATTTTTTACAAAAGGGGAAAAGAGTAATTTCAGAGTTGAGAAACCTGGTAAACACCATGTTAACCAAGAGATTAAAGTTAATATCACTAATATTGGGAAATCTGGAATCATGTGATTTTTCATATGATGCATTGAGAAGGATACAACAGCTCTCCTGTTCCATTACTGACAAATAATAATAACATAAATATAATCATGAGAAGACATCTAACAAGCACAAATTGATAGGCATTCTACACTGTGCTTGTACTTTTCAAAAAATATCAAGTAAAAGAAACACAAGGAAATCTGGGGCATGATTCCATATTAAAGGAGACTGACAATTCATAACAATTAAATACAATGCATTTAATATTGGATTATTAAACTGGGAAAATAACTATATCAAGGACATTATGAGACAATTGAACAAGGAACTTAACCATTCTTTTTTTTTCATATGTGGATATAATGGGGGTACAAACATTTTGGTTACATGTTTATGACTTTGCCACACCCAAACCATGATTTGAGGCATGCCCTTCCCCCGCTACAATGCTCACCGCGTCCATTAGTTGTGAGTTTACCCACCCCAACCCTTCAACCCCCAAAGAATATTACTTCTGTTTGAGCACCTTAGTGTTGATCAGTCAGTGCCAATTTGATGGCAAGTACATGTGGTGCCTATTCATCCATTCTTGTGATACCACACTTCAGAGGATGGGCTCAAGCTCTATCCAGGAAAATATGAGGTGCTAAATCACCATCGTTTTTTATAATTGAGTAATATTCCACTGTATACATATACCATATTTTATTAATCCATGCATGGATTGACAGGCACTTGGATTGTTTCCTCATCCTTGCAATAGTGAATTGTGCTGCCGTAATCCTTTGAGTGAAGATGTCTTTGTTATAGAATGACCTTTGTTCCTTTGGGTAGATGCCTAGTAGTGGGATTGCTAGATCAAATGGTAGTTCTATTTTTAGCTCTTTGAGATATCTCCAAATTCTTTTCCACAGAGGTTGCACTAATTTGCAGTCCCACCAGCAGTGTAAGAGTGTTCCTATCTCTCTACATCCTTGCCAGCATTTGTTGTTTTGGGATTTTTTGACAAAGGCCAAGCTCACTGGAGTTAGGTGCTAGCTCATTGTGGTTTTGATTTGCATTTCTCTAATGATTAGAGATGTTAAGCATTTTTTATATGTTTGCTGACCATTATTGTGTCTTCTTTTGAAAAGTTTCTGTTCATTTCCTTTGCCCATTTATTGATGGGGTTGTTTGATTTTTCCTTCTTGATTTTTTTGAGTTCTAGATGGATTCTTGTTATCAGTCCTTTATCAGATGTGTAGAGAGCAAATATTTTCTCCCATTCTGTAGGCTGTCTATTCACTCTAATGATAGTTTCCTTGGCTGTGCAAAAGCTTTTTAATTTGATCATATCCCATTTATTTACTGGGATAAATTGTGATTGCTTTGGGGGTCTTCTTCATAAATTCCTTGCTTAGGCCAATGTCTGTAAGACTCTTCTCTACATTTTCTTCTAGGATTCTTAAGGTTTCATGCTTTAGGTTTAAGTCTGTTACCCATCGTGAATTGATTTTTGTAAGAGGTGAAAGGTGGGGATCCAGTTTCAATCTTCTGCATGTAGCTATCCAGTTTTCCCAGCACCATTTATTGAAAAGGGATTCTTTTCCCCAATGTATATTTTTGTCTGCTTTGTCAAAGATTAGAGACAATATGCAGATGGTTTCATCTCTGGATTCTTAGTCCTATTCTCAATCCTCTATTTGTGTGCCAGTACCATGCTGCTTTAATTACTATAGCCTTGTAGTACAGCTTGAAATCTGGTAAGCTGATACCTCCCAGTTTGTTCTTTTTGCTTAAGATGGCTTTGGCTATACGAAGTCTTCTCTGGTTCCATACAAAGCATAGAATTATTTTTTCTAGATCTGTAAAGAATGATGATGGTACTTTGATAGGGACTGCATTAATTCTGTAGATCACTTTAGGTGGACATTTTAACAATGTTGATTCTACTAATCCACGAGCAAGGTAGATTTTTCCATCTGTTTACATCTTCTACGATTTCTTTTCTTAGTGTTTTGTAGAACTCCCTGTATATGTCTCTCAGCTCTTTTGTTAAATATATTCCTAGATATTTAATTTTCTTTGAGGCTATTGTAAAAGGTATTGCATTTTTTATTTGAATTTCAGCTTGACTGTTATTGGCATATAAGAATGTCTCTGATTTGTGTGTATTGATTTTTTATCCTGAGATTTTCCTGAATTCATTTATCAATTCCAGGAGTCTCTTGATTGAATCCTTGGGTTTTTAAATATATTATCATATCATCAGCAAAGAGTGAGAGTTTGATCTCTTCTGCCCTCATTTGGATGCCCTTAATTCCCTTCTCTTGTCTAATTGCTCTAGCAAGGACTTCCAGCACTATGTTGAGTAGAAGTCGGGATAGTGGGCAACCTTGTCTGGTTCCAGATCTAAGTGGCAATGGTTTTAATTTTTACCCATTCAGTATAATATTGGTTGTGGGTTTATCATATATGGCTTTTATAATTTTAAGGTATGTCTTGTCTATGCCCATTTTGTTAAGAGTTTTTATCATAATGATGTGCTGGACTGTGTCAAATGCTTTTTCTTCATCTATTGAGACAATCATATGGTCTTTGTTCTTGCTTTTATTTATGAGGTGAATTACATTTATAGATTTGTGTATGTTGAACCAGCCTTGCACCTCTGGTGTAAGGCCCACCTGGTCATGGTGAATTATTATTTTTGATATGCTGTTGGATTTTATTTACTAAAATTTTGTTGAGGATTTTTGTATCAATATTCATGACGGATATTGGTCTGTAGTTTTCTTTTTTTGTTGTGTTCTTTCCTGGTTTTTGTATCAAGGTGATATTGGCTCCATAGAATGAGTTAGGAAGGATACCGTCTTGCTCAATGTTGTGGAATAATTTCTGTAGTATAGATATGAGTTCTTTTTTGTATGTTTGGTAGAACTCAGAAGTGTAACCATCTTGTCCAGGACTTTTCCTTTTTGGAAGGTTTTTAATTACTGCTCCAATTTATGTGCTTGATATTGGTCTGTTTAGGAATTCTATTTCCTTCTGGGTGAACTTAGGGAGGGTGTATGTTTCCAGGAATTTGTCCATTTCCTCCCCATTGTGTAATTTTGGGGCATATAGGTTTTTATAGTATTCAAAGATAATATTTTATTTTTCCCTGGGGTCTGCTGTGACCTCTCCTTTTTCATTTCTAATTGAGTTTATTAGACTCCTTTCCCTTTAAATTCTTGTCAATCTGGCAAAAATGCTGTCAATTTTGTTTACCTTTTCGAAAAACCAGCTTTTGGTTTTGTTGTCTTTCTGTATAGTTCTTTTATTCTCAATTTCATTTAGTTCTGCTTTGATCTTAATTATTTCTTTTCTTCTGCTAGATTTGGAATTGATTTGCTCTTCCTTCTCCAATTCCTTGAGATCGTTTATTAGATTGTTGATTTTTGAGCTTTCTGTTTTTTGAATGTGAGCATTTAATGCTATTAGTTTTCCTCTCAGGAATGCTTTGCTGTATCCCGTAGATTTTGATAATTTGAGTTCCTGTTATCATTTAGTTTGAAGAATGTTTTGATTTCTCTCTGTATTTCCTCCTTCACCCAATAGATATTCAACAATAGATTAATTTCTATGACTTTGTGGTGTGTATTTCCGTTGGAATTGAACTCTAATTTTATACCACTGTGATCTGAGAAGATAAACAGTGTAATTTCTATTTTTTTTGAATTTTGATACCTGATTTGTGGCCTCATATGTGATCAATTTTGGAGAAAGTTCCGTGAGCTGATGAGAAGAATGTATATTCGGCTTTATTTGGGTGGAATGTTCTGTAGAGGTCTGTCAGACCCTTTTGTTCTAGAGCTCTGTTTAAGTCCATTATTTCTTTGCTTATTTTCTGTTTGGAAGATCTGTCTAGTTAATTCAGTGGGGTGTTGAACTCCCTGGCTACTAAGGCATTACTGTTTATCATGCTATTTAGATCAGACAGGATTTGTTTTACGTATCTGGGTGCTCCTGAGTTGGGTGCATAAATATAAAGAATTGTTAATTCTTCTTGTTGGATCTTCCCTTTCACCATTATATAATGGCTGTCTTTGTCCTTTTTTACTTTTGCTATTTTAAAGCTTATGTTATCTGAAATAGTATAGCTACCCCTGCTTTCTTTTGACTTCCATTTGCCTGGAGGATTGTTTTCCACGCCTTGACCTTGAGCCTGAAGGCGTCTTTGGGGGATAGATGTGTTTCCTGTAGACAGCAGATACTAGACTTGTGGATTTTTATCCACTCTGTCAGTCTATGTCTCTTCAGAGGACAATTCAAACCTTTCACATTTATTGAGAGCATTGATATTTGAGGTAGATTTCTGTTCATATTGTTGGGTGAATTCTTATTGTTTTGTTTTACCCCTTGAGCCATTGTGGAGTCCAGGTTCTAGGCTTTAACTCTTAAGTGATTTTCCTTTGGAGAGTGTCTAATGCGCTCTTCCGTGTGTAATGCAGGTCTGAGTATTTCCTGTAGGGCTGGTCTGGTCTTCACAAATTACATCAGTGTTTGCTTGTCTGGGAAGGACTTTATTTCTCCCTCATAGATGAAGCTTAATTTTGTCAGGTAGAGAATTCTAGGTTGGCCATTATTCTGTTTTAGAAGATTAAGGATGGGCACCTAATCCCTTCTGGCTTATAAAGTTTCAGTTGAGAAGTCTGCAGTTAGTCTGATAGATTTTCCTTTATAGGTTATCTGCTACTTTCGCCTCACTGCTTGAAGGGTTGCTTCTTTCATGTTTACTTTGGTCAGCCTAGTAACTACATGACATGGTGATTGCCTTTTCACATTGAGTCTCCCAGGAGTTCTGTGTACTTCTTGTATCTGGATATCAAGATTTCTGGCCAGGCCAGGCATATTTTCCTCCAATATTCCATGAAATAAGTTTTCCAGCCCTTGTGTATTTTCTTCTTCTCTCTCTCTCTGGGAAGTCAATGATTCTTATATTTGGCTTCTTTACATAAAGCCACATTTCTTGTATGTTTTGGTCTTGTCTCTTGTTTCTGTGTTCTTTTTCTTCATCCAATTTGTTTAGCACATAGGCATTATCTTCAAACTCTGAAATTCTTTCCTCTGCATGATCCATTCTGTTCTTGAGGCTTTCCACTGTGTTTTGAAATTCCTTGAACGCCTCCTTCATTTCCAAGATTTCTGTTTGATTGTTCCATAATATTTCAATTTCTTTAGAGAATTTTTCATTCATTTCCTGTATTGTTCTTGTGATTTCTTTATGTTGGGTTTCTATTTTCTCTTCAATTCCATTGAGTTTTCTTACAATCCATATTCAGAATTCTTCCTCTGTCAATTTAATCATATCAGATAAGTTGTTATCTATTGATGGAGATTAAATGTTTTCTTTTGGCAATCACTTTTCTCTGTGATCTTTCATGTTTCCAGTGTTCTTTTGCTGATTCTTTCTCATCAGGCTACGTATTCAAGAACTGGGGGTGCTAGGGTTGGTTTATAGCTTTAACTCCAAGTCCCTGAAGGGACGTTCCTTGACAGTACTGGGGAGATGCACTCTGGTCCTGTATTGCCTTAGAGGTGTTTTAGCCTGTTGGGTTGTCTTTGACCTGTTGTCTTCACCTTCTGTCAAAGGAGATTAGTGAATTTGGACCCCTTGCTTAGTCTCCCAGGTAGTGAATCACTCTTGTGTGTGTTACTCTGCTGCCCTCCACTAGTTGGAGATGGAAGGTACTTTGTTGAGCTATGGGGTTACCCTCTCTTTTGCTGCTTGTAGTTTCATGGAGGAGCCAATTATCAAGGTATTCCAATACCTTTGTATTAGACTCTAAACCCCTAAATGGGGTTAGAGTGCCCCAATCTTTGGGAAATTTCTTTTCACTCTGAAGGGTTACTTGAGCCCTGTTGCCGCTTTAGGTGGGGTAAGAAGAGCAACAGGTACCTGCGAGTCTGAGAGCATATACTTCTGTGGTTGCTCGATCTGCTGCTAGGAAAGAGCTCCTAATATGTTATTCAGGGCTCTTTCACCACACTTGCAAGGCAGCTCCAGGTGGGGGGTGTCAATTGGTGCAATTGCTAAATAAGGACTCTTGCCAAGATTTTCCTTCCCAGACCACAATCCCCAAAGCTGACAGTGGCCTGGGTGCCAAGGATGAGCCCTAGTGTTACGTTCTTATCAGATGATCAAAACCAACCCACCGGACCAATTAAACAGTCTGTCCCCTTTTGCTGAGTTCCAAGGTCCCACAGAGAAAGTGACTTTTCTCCTTTCTCCCTTCCTCCAAGGGCATAGCCTGCCTTTCTGGGCTCAGGGAGGCATGTCGACTGAGACCACCACACCTTCCAGCCCAGAAAACATCCTCTCTCATTTCTCCCCTCCTCCAAGTGTGGGGTCTGCCCTGCTGGAGGGGAAGTCAAGCTGCAGGGCTGGGGGAGAGGCACTGCCAGAGGAGAAAGTGGCTTCTCTCTTTACTCCACCCCTCCAAGGGTGGGGTTTGTCTTGTCCACAATAAATACAAGTGGCCGGGCTGGGGGGAAGCACTGCCCAAGGCCACTGCAGGTCTCAGCCCAGAAAGCAGCTTCTCTCATTACTTGGCCCCTTCAAGGGCGGGGTTTGACCTGCCAGCATGAAAAAGCAAGCAGCTGGGTTGTGGTAGAAATGTTCAGAAAGCGGCTTCTCTCGTTACTCCCCTCCTCCAAGGGCAGGGCCTCTTCTGCTGGGCAGGGGCAGGGGCGCCACCTGAGTCCGTTGCCTGGGCTTGCCCTGCTGGGCTGGAGAATAGGTGGTGCCCAGATCGATCAGCAACGTGCCACAGCGTTTTTAGGCTATGGACCCCCAAAATGGCAGCTGCCCACCCACAGAGAGCCAGCACTGGAGACAACTACTCAGGGGGCAGCAGGTCCTGGGTTTGGCAAGCTGTCTCAACAAGCTGCCAGCTGTCCCCACTGCTTCCCTGATGCACTGTCTCACCTCAGTCCAATAGGGAGGTCCTGTGCTCTCTGTCCCACCCTGCACTGTCCAAATCCTCAGCGGTTTCCAGGGGCAGAGCCTCCCTTTCAGCGTTCACCTCTCTTGTTTTGGTCCTGGTGAGTGCCAGAGGCAAGATGCCTGTCTCCAAACTCCCTCCTGCAGATCCGGGAAGTGTCCACTTGGACCAGTCCCTCCCCCACCCAGTGAGGACCTAGCACAGAGCACTGGAGAGTTCAAAATATTTCATGCTATTGTCTCTTCTCTACATCCCCTGTCAGCCTGAGCCACAACTTCGCACTGACTTCAGGCATTTCCCTGCCTGAGTGGATGTGGAGGTCGATGGAGGAAGAGTCATCCTCCTATGTGTCAGACCACACTGCCCCAGCCAGCAGACGGGCGCAGCCATCCCACATTCTATTCCCTATTGTAGATCTCACACTCTCCAGACTTGATTGTTTCTCCAATTCACCTTTTTTTTTTTTCCTAGCGCTGTTTGTCCCTCACTGCTTCTCTGCAGATTCACGATGCCATTCCTGTGGGAGAGCAATCCACTCATGTGTAGCTGTCCACATTCTTCACCTCCTACTCTGGGAGCAGAGAGCCAGGAAGTCACCACTAATCTGCCATTTTTTTGGAACTTAACCATTCTGTGTCTCATTTTCTAAACTGTCAAATGTGGGTAAACCCATTCATCTCCAGAAGTTATTAGTGCATGAAATGAAGTATCTTTGTAAAGTATGTTGTACAGGTCTGAGCGTAATAAATATCTAATATATGTTCACTGATAGTTTCCTTATTCACAACAGCCCTCTTTCTCCACACTATAATTTATTTTTACTTTGTGGTTGGGCTCATTCTGCCAATTTAATTTATATTAACCACTTACCTGTAGGGTCACTTTTGCAACTATCCTGCCCAATGTCAGGTCATGATAGCTTAGCTTCTGGCTTTTGCTTACTTTTCCCATGTACATATGGTGTCCATATCTGAGTGTCTCAGCCTTCCCTCCTGATATTATCAAATTTTGTACTCATTTGTCTATCTTCCTTTGAAAAGCTTCAGTTCATGTCTTTTGCCCACTTTTTAATGAGGTTGTTTCCTTTTCTTTCTGATTTGTTTGAGTGCATTGCAGATTCTCAATATTTGCCTTTTATCAAATTACAGTTTGAGAATAATTTCTCCCATCCTGTAGGTTGTCTACTTGCTCTGTTGATTATTTCCTTTGCTATGCAGAAGCTTTTTAATTTAAATAAGTCCTATTTATTTATGCTTGTTATTGCCGTATTTGCCTTTGTGTTCTTAGTCAAAATCCTTTGCCTATCCCTATGTCTAGAAGGATTTTTCCTACATTTTCTTCTAGAGTTTTTATGGTTTCATGACTTACAATTTAAGTCTTTTATCCATCTTGAATTAATTTTGTGTATGGTGAGTGATAAAAGTCCTATTTCATTGTTCTTCAAGTGGCTATCCAGTTTTCCTAGCACCACTGAGGAATAGGGCTTCCTTTCCCCAGTGTATGTTATTGTCTGGTTTGTCAAAGACCAGTTGATTGTAGGTAGATGGTTTTATTTCTGAGTTCCTTATTCTGTTCCATTGATTTGTCTCTACTTTTATACCAGTAACATGCTGTTTTGGTTACTATAACCTTGTAGTATATTTTGAAGTCAGGTAATCTGACACCTCCAGATTTGTTCTTTTTGCTTGCTTTGGCTATCTGGGCTCTTTTTTGGTTCCAAATGAAGCATAGAGTTATTTTTTCTAGATTTTTGAAATATAACATATTTCAATGGGTATTATGTTGAATCTGTAAATTACTTTGGACAGCATGAACATTTTACCACTGTTGATTCTACCAATCCATGAGCATGGGATGTTTTTTCATTTGTTTGTGTCATCTGTGATTTCTTTCATGAGTGTTTTGCAGTTCTTCCTTGTAGAAATCTTTCATCTCCTTCGTTAAGTATATTCCTAGGTATTTTATTTTCTTGGTAGCTATTGTAAATGGCATTGAGTTTTTAATTTGACTCTCAGCTTGACTGTTGTTAGTATACAGAAACTCTACTGATTTGCGTACATTAATTTTGTAACCTAAGACTTTGCTGAATTTATCAATTCTAGGAGTTTTTTCGAGGAGTCTTTAGGGTTTTCTATAGCAGATACAAGATCATGCCATCAGCAAACAGGGATAGTTTGGCCTCCTCTGTCCCAATTTGGATACCATTATTTCTTTCTCTTGCCTGATTGTTTTGGCTAGGACTTCCAGTACTATGTTGAATAGAAGTGGTGACAATGGGTCTTGTCTTATTCCAGTTTTAAGGAGGGATGGTTTCAACATTTTCCTATCAATATGATGTTGACTATGGGTTTGTCATATAAGGATTTTATTACTTTGAGGTATTTTCCTTCTATGCCTAGTTTGTTGAAGGTTTTTTTTTTTTTTAATCATGAAAGGGTGTTAGATTTTGTTGAATACTTTTTCTGTATCTATTGAGGTGATCATATTGTCTTTGTTTATGTGGTGAATCACATTTATTGATTTGTGTATGTTGAACCATCCTTGTATCCCTGGGATGAAAGCCACTTGATCATGGTGAATTATTTTTTTGATGTGCTGTTGAATTTGGTTTGCTGTATTTTGTTGAGGATTTTTGCATCTATGTTCATAAGGGATAAAATTTCACTTTCTTAGTAATACATTCTCTGACTACATATAAGATAGAAAGCTACTGACACTCAGAAATCTCTAACCTCCTTTATTTTTCTTCATTTTTCCTAATATTTATGCTTTAACATATTTTAGATATTTAATTGTTTTGGAGATTTTTTTTGCCCCCCCCCCTCACTTGAATGTAACCTCCATGAGGGAAGGATTTTTTTTATCTGTTTTTTCACTGATATATCTCCACCATCTAGAACAGACCTGATACTTCATAGATACCCAGTAATAAATATTTGTGAATGAATGAAATTTTATCACGTCTTGGCAGGTGCCCTTGTACTTTATTTGATGAGGCCTGCATGCCACACATACAGCAGCCACTGTGGACCACAGTGGAAATTTATGGACGTTCATTGGGTTAATCAGTATTTCTCAAACTGGGTTTCACAAATAGAGACTCAAGAATTAATGACTTTATGTAAAATTAAAAAGATAAATGTTCTAATATCTTATTGGAGATAAGGAATTATGAGTAGAAATTTGACAAATATAAGAAAATGAAACATTTCCAGAGGGTTTTTTGCTTTAAAAAAAAGTGGATTACCTTGTTACATTGAAAAATGGGACCACTAAACAGAGTCCCCATTCAGATGTTAGAAATAAAAGAAAAATAGAAATACACTGATTTTAAATGACTGCAAGGGAAGAAGTGAGTGTCAAATTAAACCTAATGATTTAGGATGTCACTGCAGTAATTTTCTAAATATTTCAAAAAGAGCAATATTTTAAATGTATACTTCTAAAGATAAGTATGAAAATGCTAATTTTTCATGCCAAGGAAACTCTCATTCACAATTTCAAAATTAAACTTTAAAAAAATATATTGTGGTAAGAACTGTTAATGTCAGATCTATAACTTAAAAATATTTTTAGTTTACAGTACCTTATTTTTTACTCTAGGGACAACATTTTGCAGCAGATCTCTAGAACTTATTCATCTTCCTTAACTGAAATCTTACTCCTATTGATTAGTAACTTCCTATTTATCCTTCTCCCAGTCCCTAGCAACCACCATTCCATTCGTTGATTCTATGAATGTGACTATTTTAGGTACCTTGTAGAGTATAATCATGCAATATCTGTCTTTCTGTGACTGGCTCATTTCACTTGTCATATGGTCTCAAGGTTCACCCATGTTGTCACATATTGCAAAATTTTCTTCTTTTCTAAGAATGCATAGTAGTCTGTTGTATGTATATACCACATTTTCTTTATCCATTTATCTGTCAATGTGCAGTAAAGTTGTTTCCATATCCAGGCTATCATGAACAGTACTGCAATGAACATAGATGTGCCAATATCTCTTCAAGATCCTGATTTCAATTGTTTAGGATAAATACCCAGAAGTGGCATGGCTGGATGGTATGGTAGTTCTCTTTTTAATTTTTTGAGAAACCTCCATGCTGTTTTCACTATTTTGCATTCCCAACAACAGTGTACAAGAGTTCCAATTTCTCCGTACCCTTACTGATACTTGTTGTCTTTTGTTTCTTTGATAATAGCTAACCCAACAGGTGTGGGGTGATATCTCATTGTGGTTTTGATTTTCATTTCTCTATTAGCAATGTCAAGCATCTTTTCATATTCCAGTTGACCATTTGTAGGTCTTCATTGCAGAAATGTCTATTCAACTCCATTGCCCATTTTTTAACCTGGTTGTGAGATTTTTTACTACCGAGTTACAGGAGTTCCTTGTATATTTTGGTGATTAGTCCCTTATCAGATATATGGTTTTCAAATGCTTTCTTCCATTCCGTAGATTGCTTTTTCACTGTGTTGATTGATTCCTTTTCTGTACAGAAGATTTTTAGTTTTTGATATAGTCCCATTTATCTATTTTTGTTTTTTTACTGCCTATGTTTTTGTTGTTATACCCATGAAACCATTGCCAAGATGAAGGACATGAAGTTCTTTTCCTGTGTTTTCTTCTAGTAGTTTTACAGTTTCAAGTCTTATGTTTAAGTCTTTAATCCATGTTGAGTTGATTTTTTGTGTATGGTGTAAAATAAGATTCGATTTCATTCTTTTGCATGTTGATATCCAGTTTTCCCAATATCGTTACTTGAAAAGACTATTTTTCCCCATAGTATATTGCTAGCATCTTCATCAAAGATCAGCTGATTATATGCATGGATTTATTTATGGGCTCTCTATATACCACATATAACCGGAATAGATTCACTAGATGGATTGACATCTTGGTGATGCTGACATGAAGAATATATTTTTTTTTGTTTTTTTCTTTTTTTTATTTTTATTTTCTCCTCTATCTACGAGCTTCTACATAGCAATAGGTCTCCGCCATGATCTTTGATTAACATTAGTAATGTGAGTCTAGATTATACCTGTAATGTATTCCAGGAACAAAATTTTATCAGAAAAATTAGAAATTTCCTTGTGTTTTCTGCATTTTGTTCTTGTTAAATGGACACTGATTCTCATGTGATCTTGCAGGCTCTTCACAAATGTGGCACACATAAGAGGTTTGAAGATGGATAAGTCAGCTTCGAAGATGCTCGCATCACATACTGTTCATTACACCACCCTCCTGGTATTCTCTGTCAGGCAACATGGTGGACTTGATATGGGATGTAAAATAGAATCATGGGTAAACTGTTCGATAAGGAACAAAACTGACTTTAAAATGTAATGTAATTAATAGACTACTCTAACTCATTTCGGAGTTTCCTGGGGGCAAGGGATTCATATCTGAGCTTCCTACCTCTAATGAGGAGGGGTTTAATGAAAAGAAAAACAGGATTGCTCCCAGAAAGTCATAGATCTTCAGCCTCTAAAAGGACAAGTGGAGTTCTGGTTGACCTTAACTGTCAAAGTCAATATAACAAGTTTAAATACTTTGGACAATGCCAGGGAGATCCAGTGTTTCCCTGTGTTCACTCTGTCCATAGAAAGGGGATTTTTATTTCATTCGCAGAAGAAGAAAATATTGGAGTGAATAATTTCTGCTCCTGTCTGCACTCTTATATTTTCCCTTCCCACACTGAGAGTCCAGGACACTCGCTAGTTTGAAGAAATAAATTTGCATCAAAACTGGAATCAGATTTCTGATTTCCCCCCTTTTCACTTCCTGATATCTAGATCTAATGTAAGGACATTGGAGTCTGTTTTCTCACCCTATGCACTAAATCCAGGGCCCGTCTTTGCCCCCTTGCCCTCTCCTTCACAGGAGAGGGAACTGGTGGTCCTATTTTGGTTTTGGTTAACTGGAACTCCTATATTTCGGGACTGCAAGTGTATTCTGGAAACACATTAGTCAGATAGTTATCCGTGTATTTTGCTTTTACTGTTAGAACTCAAGAGAGAAGGAGGGGGTATATTATTCACTCCTCTCAACTTCAACAAAAGCAATTCTATAATTCAAGCTTTCAGATATTCTAAAAAAAATTAGGCATTCAACAGTATTTTAATATGGAAACATCCCCATAGATCAGCTTTGTCTTCTGTGAAGACATGGGAGGGAGAGCAAGGGAAGACATAAGAAGGAGCTGCTGGAAAAGAGGGGGAGGGTGAGGAAAGCTCATTTTAACAAGGGTAGTGCTGCCTCGTCCTGGCTGGGCCAGCTCTGGAGGGAGGTACGTGGGCTGGCTGCAGAATTAATTGAATTTCACAACTTGCCTCACATTCCTGCTGACACAAAGTGCCTTGTAAGGAGGGAGGCAACACAGGAGGCCAACACAGTGGCAAGACCAAGGCTGGGAACTGCTGTGAGCCTTTCTTTATACAACTTCTGGCTCAAAATAGCTTTCCCGTTATCACCCCAGCTGAGAGGCCTCACAGGCAAGGAAGGAAACTGTGCCGTCTCTAAGATACAGGCCAGCCGTCTGCTCGGAGAGGAAGCCCTGGACCTGCGGTAGCCCTTCCCTTCTCAGAGCCCTCAAGGACTCACCTGTAAAGTAGGAATTTTGACCACATGAATTCTGAGTTCCATCCAGCTGTGACACCGTGGTCGTCTAATGTTCTTAGAATCAACTCAAGACTTCCTTTAGCATCGGTCCCTCAGCCCCATTCATGTGCAGAGTCTGTATGTACTCAGGGCCCAGGCTTCCTGCCTCACTTCTCACCTAGATGTTAGCCAAGGGCGGAAGACGGCTATGCACCAGGCACCCTACACGTCTTCGCACAGGCTACCATATGCAAAACATTGTAAGGGGTGAATGATGAGTCTCATTTTCCTAACAAAGAGATAACATCTCAAAGAATTTAGGGGTCTTGACTAATGCCAACAAATTTGTAAGAAAAAGAGCTGGAATGTAAATTTAAACTACACAACTCCAAAGCCAGAGGCTGTTTCCACAGAACTATTCTACTCACACAAAACCCGAATTGCTTCTGTGACCATTCCCTATTCCATGGCACTGTTTCAGTACCTGGCATAACATCATTCCTAAATACATGTTTATTAATGAAAGGCTGTCTAAATTAATAGACAATTTATTGGGTTAAGTATATTGGAGCATTTGATCAGTGAGAAGAAGCATTATTGCTAACAACATTTCTTGTCAACAAATTCTGACTTCTTCAAATAATATTTCCGAGAATACCCCTGCACGACCTTCATTTATTTGTGTATTCATACATTCAAAAAAAATGGCACCTACAAGACAGACACTAAAGGCACTAGGCCGGGGGTTGGTTCAAAGAAGAAATACTCCCAGAATACATAGCACACACTGTCTGGTGGGAGGACAGCCTACATGAAATGAATGTGCAATTAAAACACGGATACGTGCTGTGAGGGAAAGCTGCCCTGGGAGCTGCGAATGCGCCCTGGGCAGTCAGGGTGTGCTTTCCTGATGTTTGGCAATTCCACTGAGATTTGCAGGATATGCAGGTACCAACCAAGTAAGGGAGGCTGAGAGCCTATCACTCTGTGCAGCAGGCGGCATGCGCAGAAGTGCTTTGGCAGGAAGGACTGCGATCCACCGCAGGAACAGAGAGAAGGCTGCAGAGGCTGAGATGAACCTGAGAGCGTGCGATGCCCACACCTCACTGAGGACAAAGATGGCCTTGTGGTACTCATACCTGCGAACCTTGCACTCACACTCACATGGACCTTTTTCAAGCACCCTGTCTCTGGGGAGCTCCTTCTTTTAAAGACCAATCACTCTATTCATGGTCTGAAGCTCACTCCCACCATCTTCAAGAATTGAACATTTTTGTAGTTTTCCCTGGGTTTAGCCTCACTGATGTCCCTTTCTCTTTTGCAGAATTACCATAGTATATAAACATACCCTAATGTATCCCACCTCAACAAAAAAGAAAAGAAATTCTACTGTTGCCCACATTCCCTTAACATCTGTCTTCCAAACTGCTTTTCTCTTTTTTATAGATAAAATTCATTATAAAGTTGTCTTCACAAGCAATTTCTTACCTCCTATTCTCTCTCTCTCTCTCTCTCTCTGCCTGTCTCTGTATGTGTGTGTGTCTCTCTCCCTCACACATACACACTTTTTAAAATTGGGAAATATGACACACATTTAGAAAAAGGTACTAGCTAATTAATTGCCACCCAGGACAAAAATACAACAACAGAAAAATGTTAGCCCCCTCAGAAGCTCTCCTTTTGCCCTTCCCAATTCTTCTCTTTCTCCACTCCAAAGTTAATCACTATTCTTAATTTTACTTGTACAATTTCTTACTGTGCTTTGTAGTTTTACCACCTCTGTATATATTCTTAAATACAATGGTTTAGCTTTGCTGGCACTGAGTTTTTAAATTTATATAAAATAGCCACACAGCATGGAATTTTATTCAGCCTCTTTCCATCAATGTCATGTTTGCCAGAGTCATCCATATTGTTACACAAGACTATAATTTATACATTTTTTTCTGATGAAAATCTTCCATTATGCAAACATACCTCTTTCTCCATTCTATTTCTGATGAACATTGGCTTGTTTCCAACTTGGAGTTCTTATGAATAATGCTGCTATGAACATCCTTGCACACTTCTATTGGTAACTGTCAACATTCATTTTAGATGTAGCTCAGTGTATAAGTGAGGGATCTTCAACTTTAGTAGATAAAGGTAAACATTTTTAAAAATATTTATGCTAACTTACACTCCTACTAGGAGTATACTAAGAGCGTCTGTGGTTCACATCGTATTTTCCAGCACTTAGAATCATTAGTCTTTTTCCTTTTCTCTTAGGCATTCGGATGGGTGGAATGTTATACTGTGTATAATTTAAATTTGCATTTCTCTGGTTACTATCATAAAATTGTGTATTTTTAAGAATACATTAATTGGCCTGCTGGACAAACATTTTGGTCAAGTGCTTCTTCAGAATCTCTTGTATGTTTTTTCTATTGGCTAATCTGTGTTTTTAAAGGTAATTATACATTCTGTACATGAGCTCAGTATTTATTATATGGGCTGCAAATATCTTCTCCCACTCTGTAGCTCACTTTTTTCCTTTCCTAATATTGTATTTTATGAACAAAAGTGTTCAATTTTAATGTAGTACCATTTTTCAATATTTTCATTTTTACTTACAGATATTTATGTCTTCTTTTAAACAGCTTTTCCTACACCAAGGTTATAAGCATATTTTTAGATATTATCTTCTAGGATTTTTATTGGTTTATAATTCATATATAGATTTGTACCCCCTGTGAAATTTATTTTTGTGTTAGGTACAAGATAGGGGTCAAATCTCATATTTGTTTATCTGAATATCCAATTGACCCAGCACTCTTTATTGAAAATCCTTTCTTTTCCTACTGCTGTCTAGTTCCTCCTTTATTTAAAACAAGTGACCATTCATAAGTAGGCATAAATCTGGGCTGTTTATTATTTCTTTGGCCTATTTGTATACCTTCATAGTAATATCACATACTGCATTGTATATGACATTGGGATCTAAGATTCTTTATAGATATCCTTTATTGGATCAAGGCAATTCTCTTTTATTCCTAGCTTTCTAAGACATCAAAGATGAAAAGGATATTAAGTTTTATCAACATCCTTGCATCTTTTGCTATGATCATATGATTTTTCTACCTTATTCTGTTAGTGTGGTAAATTACATTATTTGATTTTCTAATGTTTAAACCACCTGGAATTAACTCAACATGATCATCAAGCTTCACACTTTTTATATATATTATGAGCTATATTTTCAAAAATGTGTTGGGCTCTCTGGGTCTTTCTTCACGAGTGAGATCATCGTAGTTTTCATTTACACACTCGTCAGATTGTGATATTTAGGTTATTCTGGACACACACAACAAAGAGTAGCAATCTTTGTGTTTCCCTTTGGATGAAAAATTTTGTTTTATTCCAAATTACAGAAAGAAAGCTTCAATTTTTGCCATTATTTTTGCCTAAAAATTGGTAGAATTTTCTAAGGACCTGTCTATCTGGATATACACTTTTCTTTGTTGAACTATTTTAAATCACAGATTCACCTTCCTTAACATTTACAGGACTCCCGATTTTCTCCTTTAATCAATTTTAGTATTTTATTTTTGTAGGTATTTTAAAATTGAGTCTACATTGTCAAATTTATTGTCATAATAAGTAATCATATATTCTCATTATCTATCTCATAACTTTAGCATCTATATTACCACTTCCTTTTATTCCTAAAAGCAAATATTTGAGTCTTTTTTTTTTCTTGTTAGGATCTTAACAATTTTATTAGTCTTTTCAAAGAACAACTTTTAACTTTTTAATCCTCACCCTGCATGTTTTCCATTTCACTTATTTTCACTTGTATCTGTATGGTTTCCGCAACTAAGCTGCATGTGAGTGTCACTTGATTTATTTTTTCTAGCTTTCTGAGATGGATGCTTAGGTCACTGATTTTTCAGGCTTTATCCTTTCATAATATTTACATTTAAGGTTATAAACTTCTCTTTAATTGTGTGTTTACTTACATTCCAAGTATTTTGATATATAGTAGTTTCATTATCATGCAGTTCAAATATTTTCTAACTATATTTGTTATATATTGATACATGTCATTTAGAACTGGGTTTCTTAATTATTCAGAAAAATGGGAATTTCCTAGTTACCCTTTTGTTATTGAATTCTAGCTTAGTATCAGTGTAGTCAATGAAGCTAGTCTGTAGAATTTCAATCCTTTGAAATCTGTTGAGATTCCTTTATGGCCCAGCATGTGGTCACTGTTGGTAAATGTTCTATGTGTACTTGAAAATAATGTTTATTCTGTATTTGTGTTCTATGTATTGCCTATTTTGTCAAATTTGGTAAGCATTTTGTTCAAATCTTTTATATCCTTACTGATTATTTTGCCTGCTTGTTTTATCAGTTACTGAGAGAAGTGTTAAAATTCTCAAATATGATTTGGATTAGTCTTTTTCTCTCTTCTGTCAGTCTTCCATTAAATTCAAAACTCTGACATTAGGAGCACATACATTAGAATTTATAATTGAGTTTTTACCATTATGAAATGTCTCTCTTTAACTGAATATCTTCAGACCCGACCACTCCCTCGAACCCTAGACTCATAAGTCCAACTGCTCACTCAACAGCTCCACTTGATGGTCTAATGAGCTTTTAAAATATTACGTATATGAAACAGAAGTCCTGATTTTACCTCTTAAACTCACTCTTCCTCCAAATTTCCCTCTTTAAATAAATAGCACTACCAGTCCTCCAGTTACTTAAACCATAAGCATAGAAATACTTCATGATTCCCCTCTTTCCCTCAAGCTTTCAAGTCTTGCATTAATAACATGGCCACAAAGCTATACATGACCCTATCTTGGTGTCTCCTACCTTGCTCTGCATCACTCTCCTTTCTGTGCACTGTATTGTACTACATTGCTTCTTTCAGCTCCCTGTGGTCTTTTCCAACACAGGGTATTTGCACACACTCTTCCCTATACTTAGACTTCTCTTGCCCCTATTCTTCTAGTGAGTTATTCCTTTTCATTAAAGGAAAGTTTTCAGGATGGACTTTCTTGTCCACTCATTTCCTTAAACTCTCATTATCTTGTTTGCACCCATTATTGTTATTATGCCTTGCAATTATTTTATGTCTTTTCCTTTGTTTTTGTTTCTCTCAGTAGAAAGTAGCTTCTTAAAAAGAGGAAGTGTGCTTGCTTTTCTCTTTTCTGTAACCCCAGTGGCTTGAATAGCACTTAGTATAGGGCAAGCTGTCGAGAGATACCTGTTAAGAGAATGAACCAACAAATGGTTCAAAGTTCTTTAAAAACTTTGGTTTTTATTCTAATAGTGAGGAACATTTTGAAGGGAACAAAATTGAGGAGGGTTTGACGTGGTTGATGTGTCAAGAATGGTTCAGAAGAAAGCAAGAATTGATGCACAAAGGCCAGTCTACATAGGACCAGGTGCCCACTCAATCTTATCTTTTTGGTTTAAGAATGAAGATGAGAGGAACTTTGGTTTCAGGGAGAAATGGGTGTGGAGAATGACATTACATTTATTCTCTATGCAACTGAATGCTTATTACATTTCCTGACTGGAAGAGACTGCATATTGGCAGAGTTAGCTATACGTTTAAACTTAGAGATACTGAGTATGAGATATCTAAGAGACATCCAAGAGAGGAAATCAAATAAGACATTGGTTATAACTTGGCTGACCATAGGTTTGAGTTTGCTTTGGACAGCTGAGTTCATGTCAATTTTTTTCAATGTTTATAATTCATAATGCCTTCTTCCCCTCTCAAAAATAGTTCTTTACTGTAGGTATATGACATCAGAGTTTGGTCAGAGTTGAAGACACATGTGGTAGTCTTCTGCATCTAAATTTAAGTACTTGGGATGGATGTTGTTGCTTAAGAGAGAGCATAGAGTGAGAAAAGAAAAGGATCAAGAACCACAGCAGGAAAGAGCAGTCCAAGATAGAGAACTAGAAGCTGACTGCACACGCTGCTTTCATGAACAGGACAGAAAGTGGCAAGGAAATATTCACCTTTGGGATGGATCATTAAGACAGAACATTAGAACTCAACAGAGAAGTGATAAGAGGCATGGAAAGTGAAGGAGAGGGAAGCAGGGTGAGACCTGCTTGGCAGGATTGGAGGTACCTGGGGGAGGAGCCCAAACATGGCAAAGAGACAGGCAAAGAGAAACCAGGGCTCCAGACTCCCCCTGTGGACATTGCAATCTGAGCTACAGTTAGGTCCATCCACCCCCCAGCGGGCCTCTGGACTGATATAGGGAGCTGCCTAGAGACTGTGCAACAGCATTACAGAGCAGGGCCCCACTGGCCTCTGAAACCTCAGTGCCACAGCTGGTGCCATTCTGAGGGACCAGACCCAGAACGCTGTATCTGCCTGGAGTCAGCTCCATTGCTGTAACCTCCTCATCACTTCTGCCAGGCCAGGGAGGGAGCTGGGAGACTGAGCACTCTTGTGTATCTCAGGAGCAGGTGCTGCATGTCAGTGCCACCACTGGGGGACCTGAGCAGAGCAAACGTCTTGCACCCTCTGCCACCACTGCAAGCCACTACCTATAGCTGCTGCCTAGAGCCACCATCACTGCCACTGCCACCACCACTGCCATCACTGCAGGACATGTGCAGAGCAAATGTCACAGCTCCTGGCACCCATTACCACCACTGAGGTAACCAGCCACAGACACCATGGCTGCCACTGCCAGGGTGGAGCAAATCCCCACAGTAGCTCACCTCTATGAAGAGGGACCCAACCTGCCCCCAGCCAAGTTGTAAGCAGTGGCCTGGGGACAAGCCCACCCCTCCACACAAATATCCCCCAGCTCCTGCTTGGACTGTGACAACCACAGGGGAAAGGGGAGACACAGGAGAGCTATGTGCATCCACCCCCTACTGCCTGATCAATCTTTCAGAATGGGACTCAAGTATGCCACCCAGGGGCCTGGAACAAGAGACTACATAGCCTAGTGCACTACTACTGGCACCTGAACACCCTCCAGGGTTCTGAGTTCCAGCTGATCCAAATTGCCAGCAAAACCACAGTGGGTACCTGCTGGCATGAACCAAAAGGCAGTGCACCAATCTCTCTTCACTGAACAACAGAGTACTCAGCAGAGGAGAACAGGTAAACATATAACTATCTGTTTTGCACTGAGGGAAGAGATCCCAGATGAGAAGGAGCAAGCATAAAAACTCTGGTAACATGAAAAAAGAGGCTGTTTGACACTGTCATAGGATCACACCAGCTCTTCAGCAATGGACTCCAACCAAAAAGAAATTTATGATATGTCAGATATGAAATTCAAAATATGGATTGCAAGTAAGCTTGTGTTGAGAAAGTCAAAAACCAACACAAAAAAAAACAAAAAACAATTCAGAACATGAATGAAAAATTTACTAAAATGATAGTTTTAAGAGGCAACAGAACTTCTAGAAATGAAAGAATCATTTAGAGAAGTACAAAATACAATGAAAAATTTTAACAACGATCTAGACCAAGCACAAGAAAGAATGTCAGAACTTGAAGACAAGTCTTTTCAATTAACCCAGTCAGTCAAAAACAAAGAGAAGAAAGAATGAACAAAGTCTTTGAGAAATACAGAACTATGTAAGATGATCAAACTTAAGAATTGTGAGTATCCCTGAGAAAGAAGAAGAAAAAATGAAAAGCATGAAAAACATACTTAAGAGAATAATGGAGGAAAACTTCTCTGATCTTCCTACAGATTGTGACATACAAATATAAGAAAATCATCAAACTTCTGCAAGATTCATTGCACATAGGACATCTTCAAGGCACATAGTCATAAGACTGGCCAAATTCAAAGTGAAGGAGAAAATACTGCAAGATATGAAATGAAAACACCAAGTAACATACACAGGAAACCCCATCAAACTAATAGCAGATTTCTCAGAGAAAATCTTACAAGCCAAAAGGGAATGGGATCCTATCTTTAGTCTTCTTAAACAGAACAACTGTCAGTCAAGAATTTTGTATCCTGCAAAACTAAACTTCAAAAATAAAGGAGAAATACAGTCTTTCCCAGAAAAGTAAACACTAAGGGTATTTGTCACCACTAGACTGGCCTACAAGAAATCCTTAAAAGTGTATTGAATATATCAATACCCACCAGCGTAAAAACAGGTGAAAGTAAAAACTCATAGCTCTAACAAAACAGTAACACAAGGGAGAAAACAAATCAACTAGATAGCAAACAACATGATGCTGATACAGTATCTCACATATCAATATGAATATTGACCATAAACAGTCTAAATGTCCCACTTAAAAGATGTAGATTGGCAGAATGAATTAAAAAAACACAACCCAAATATATTCTGTCTCCAGGAAGCCCATTTAACTTATAAAGATTCTCATAGACACAAGGTAAAAAGGTGGGAAAAAAAATATTCCACTCAAATGGAACCCAAAAGCAGGTAGGAGTAGCTATGCTTATATCAGATAAAATAGACTTTAAATCAACAACACTAAAAAAAGACAAAGACAGTCATTATATGTACTTCTTTTTTTTTCACATGACAATTATGATTTTATTTATGGGTAAGTGGAATAAGATTTGAAAATAGGATTCCCCCTCAAATTTAGGATTTATATACATGTTACTGAAAGGTCGGCACTTGTCCCCAAGACAGCATCAGAAGAACCAGGACAAGTGGTTGAGGAAGAGGAAAAAGGAGATCATTAATTTGCCAGTAAATGAGGAGAATAGAGACTCCCATCTTAAAATGCTGTCATCCTACTCATAAGCAGAAATACAGAACTTTTAAAGGGTGGGTTTCCAGCTTCAGGCTATTGCTGTTTAACTATAGTTGATTTTAACCCATCCCATCTCCAGGGAAGCAATCTCTTGTGACCTCCTCCTGCCGGGACCTCCTCCCAGACAATTCCATTGAGCCATCTCCTGTGGTACAAAGAACAAAGGACACTCCCTCCCAACCACAGGCCTGAGGCAAGGATGCAGGTTTTGTTTTTTGTGTGCGTGTGTGACAGAGTCTTACTTTGTCGCCTGGGCTAGGGCATGCTGTGGCATCATTCTAGCTCACAGCAACTTCAGATTCCTGGGTTTAACCAATCCTCTTGCCTCAGCCTCCCTAGTAGCTGGGACTAC